>NW_010304331.1:1868-6219 GCF_000700745.2 Antrostomus carolinensis | reverse complement strand
GGGTAAGTTTATTGGCTGTTTTGATGGGGCCTGGAGAATAATTCTGCCTTTCTCCTGCCTTTTGTCTATTCAGACTGTAAATTCATTGAAGCAGGGACTGTTTTCTACTCTGTGTCTTTATAGCACTTGCTGCGATGGATCTGTGCTCTCAGCTAAATCCCCTAAGGCTTAACAAAATATAAATTAGGATAATGGTATAATAAGTTAAATGTTAAATGGTCGTGGGGGGTGGTTTATTTACATGAATTATCACCTTAAAATAAAACAACAAAAGAAGTCCTTCTGAAATCCTGGTGGGAGTTTTAGTTTTGTGCTGTGCATTATTATAGAGCACAGAGGAGACGGGGCAGTCATATAATGTTTTTGTTCCATTTTAATGGAGAGAACACGGGCTGGTTTCAGACTTCCTCTACCCCAAAATTCTCTAAGCTAAGTTTGCTGTTAGCAGTGGGAAATTAATCCCTGCAATTCCTTTCCATAGACTTCAGTGATTGCTTTGTGTTGCACAGTACCTTGGGCAGCGTTTCGACATCCAGGGATATGTCCTGGAAAGAGAAGATAATTTCTTCCTCCTTCAACTCCTGTGCAAAGGGATCTTCAATGTGTGTTTTGCTGTACACTGGGCAGATGTGACAGAGTGGGAAAGTGCAGCAGAGCTGCAGCAAGCCTCATGTGGTGTCATGCTGGAGTACAATTTGCATCTTTCCTTCATATGACTGCAAATAAGGCTACAAATAGTAAGAACTTGGGATCCAGGTTGTCATATATGTGTAGGACCTCAGAAAAGATATGTAAAATACCGGGAGTCCTCCAAATCCAGAGCAGATTTGCTCATCTACATTGTGCAACAAATGGTAATTTTCATTCTGCTCAGCAATCTGTTGGGTCTGAGCCCTCACAAGTTGCTTGTTCTCCTGCCTGCAAACCCACAGCCTGTTGACTGTGCCCTTTTAGGTGCTTGGCTTGGGGCAGTACTGAGACCTGTGTATCCATCCATAGTTCAAGCTAGTGGAAAACTGGTCTCTAGCTCTTGTTTTTGGCATAGTTAAGATCATCATCAGCAAAACATCCTATTGCTCAGTTGTTGGAAGGCCTCGTGAAAGTTAGTGGCCAGCCTGCTTATCTGCCAGTGTTGCACTGGCCACTTTGAGGTGACCTGCCAGCTGTGTTGTCAGGTCAACTGGAGGCACCATGTTCTAGGCTTTGCAGTGCAAAGCAGCCTTCAAGTTGGCAAATTTTTCTACCACAAAACAGCCTTATTTGCAGGTTTCTTGGTACGTGTCCCATATCCATCCTCCATCCCCACACCTTGATAGTTCCTGGAGGCCAGAATACCCCAGCTGCATTTTAGCACTGATTCAAACATGTGTATACCTGTCTGAAGCACCCACTCTGTGATAGATCACTCTTGTTTTTCCACTTCCAGAGCAGGCAGCACAGCTCAGACACACCAAAGAGAGCCTCTCTCCAAACATAGACCAGTGTAATAGAGCCAAACTGGGGCCAGTGGTCTGTCAGCAGATAGTCCGGTTTGGGAGGAGGCAGAAACAGGATTTGCTGTCAGCTTCATGCCAGTGACAGCACCACGACGTTATTTGCTGTAGATTAATGTGGGAGAAGGTCCTTGCCGACAACCCCTGCAAAACAGTTCAGCTTCAAGTGGAATTACAGTGGTCCTTTTA
The DNA here is from genome assembly GCF_000700745.2 of Antrostomus carolinensis. Taxonomy (NCBI): domain Eukaryota; kingdom Metazoa; phylum Chordata; class Aves; order Caprimulgiformes; family Caprimulgidae; genus Antrostomus; species Antrostomus carolinensis. Next base: position 4,537 of record NW_010304331.1, on the reverse strand, counting down.
GATAAATATATTTTTGCCAGCTGATCCCCAATAGCACTCCCAGCAGTGGGGAAAGCTGAAACTATTACTGTAAATACAAAAAGGAAGACATACTTGGCATCCCTTTACATTAGAGCTGGCTCAGAAGAACGTCTGCGTAGCTGTTCCACTGCCAAGATGGATTGTAGTCAGATAGTACACATTGCAAAGGAACCAGAGCACACACTGAGATCTGCTGGGGTTTTTTTAACAATAGTTTATTTGTGTTTCAAAGGGATAGTTACAGGAATCCAGATCAATATGCTTGTCCAGAACTGTGCCTTCCTATTTTAGGGCCTGGATGAATAGGAGGTTACTTGAGTTCACATGCATATTGAGGGATCGGTGCCTGCGGTAATGCAGCCTCCCAGGCTTGTTACTTTTCCTTTTTGAAAGTGAACGTGAAAGAGCTGCAAGACTGAAGTTGCCATTGTTCTGGTTCCTGGAGTTGTTTGGTTTTTGGTTTTGTTTTTTTCCCAACAAATTCCGTGTGCTGTTGCATGTTGCGAGTGAGGTTGTGTCCCGACAGGAGATGGTAGGAGCTGAGAACTCCCCATCCGAGGTGTCTAAATAGACTTTGGTTGAACCATTTTAGACTCATGTCCTGTGAACCTGTTGGGCTTTAGACCAAATTGAACACTTCTGAAAGGGAAGGAAGATTATGTTTTTCAGTTAAATGCTCTGTTTTTTCTAACGGAAAATTGTAAAAAATGCAACTTTGCTTTAGTGAAAATATGTTCAGCATTTCCCAATGCCAGCTTTGGAAACCATCTGTATATTTTCTTAGTTTCAGCACTCTATCCTATTTGTTGGGACAAGAAAAATGGTTGACTAACGGAGTTGATTGCATGGGACAAAAAAAATGATGTCTGGTTGGTTCTGTTTCTGAGATCTTTTGAAATGCTGGTTCAGACAATGAGTTGTAAGTGCTTGACAATTAGACCTGTAATTGCTTTGAAAATCTTGGTTTACGACCTGTTTTTTCTTTACTGATCTTGATATATTTTTAAGGGCCACAGGCAAAACAGGAGTTTGAATAGATACAGGCACTTAAATGCTCAGGACTAGAGTAAGATGTTTTTCTCTACAGAATTTCAAGCCCTGATTTATAGCAAACAGTAGACTTCTGACAGTTTCAAGCAAGCATTTAGCACTGCTGCACCTGGGTTTTTGAGGGCAAAATTGTGTCCATTACTTGAGCATATACGATATCTAGCTGATGATGAATTATGCTGCTCATGCTTTGAATGGTGCCACTGCATTTTTTGTGAAGCGTAGACTCAACAAAGTATATCAGCAGACAGAGCCTGTTTCTTCTGAATTTCAACCTATGACCACTCTCTCAAAGCACACTGGTCTACGTTGATCCAAGGGGCTATCTTGATGGGTGCGTTCCAACACAGCAGTGCTTCAGAGTTCAAATTCTGGTGTCATCTGGCACATTTCTGATGTCTCTGGCTTTAGTGATGACATCCTGTTACATGAAGAATTTTGGCTGGTGCATGGTGTTCTCCTCTCAACTGTTTTGCATAGCTGAGGAAGACACCATCCTGGCTAAGTCAGTGTAGTTTGCAACAGCATGTCTGGACTTTGTTGTGAGAAGGGCTTCTTTATTATTGGCTTAGTTTTCTCCATTTTAATCCTTCCTCCATCTGTTTTTGCATTGCCCAGCATGAAAACTGGGGCAGACACTGGTGGTGGGAGTGTTGCAGGAGCAATAAGCACTGTGATGGTCCCAGTGGAGGGCAAGGAAAAGGAGTTGTGGTTCATCAGGGATTTCACAGCCCTCTTACGTGTATTAGAAGATGAATGACTGGGAAGGTTATGAGGGAGGTGTGGATTATTTTCTTCTGTTTGACACTGATTTTGTTGGTTTGTTTTTACCTGACCTGATGTGATGGGGGGGAGAGGGAAGACTCTTCCTAGACACCCCAGCACTATGAGGGGAAGAAATAGTTTTACAGGCTTTCGAGAAGCAAGGCAAGATTTCCAGAAATGCATGTGTTTGGAACCAGACACATTTGTGGGGGATATTTTGAGAGCAGAGCTCTTCCCAGATCCAGGTCCCTTTAAAAAGAAAACTTTAGCATGTTTCTGACCCCACAGAATTAGGGGAATTAGTCCACCACTGCTGTAATGAGAGAGACAATGAGAGCACAGTCCAGAAGATGCTTGCACAATCCTTCCTGGTCCTGGCTGGGACTTGAAGTCCCTTGCTGTCCTGAGCACGCTAGAAAACTTTGCACCCTGATATTGTCTTGCAGGTAACTGGCTGCAAGAAGATTTCTGCAGGGCTTATACTCCACCTCCACCCCCCTTGTAGTCACAGTGTCATCAAAGAAAGTTTAAAAATATTCTGAGAAATGTTTACTCAGTTATTTAAATTTCTTTTTAGGCCTTTTTATTTTTTAACCCTCATTTTGATTGTTGATTTTTTTTGTCCCTATCTTCCCTTAAAAGAGTTTCCTTTCTGGAGGGATGATCCTTAGGAGCTGGATGTGTAGGAGACTCATACAAAGACTGCCTTAGTAGTAGTTGCCTTGCAAGTACTTCCATGCAATGCTTTTCTCTGTGCACATCTGTGATCTGGGAGTTTTGTTTAGCACTTCTCGATGGGAATCAAATCAGGGTTGGATTTCAATGTCTCTTGA
>NW_010304331.1:0-1836 GCF_000700745.2 Antrostomus carolinensis | reverse complement strand
AGGGAAAAATACCCAGCACGTTATGTGCCTGCTCACTCCTTGTTCTTCACTTTGTTCTTAATGTTCTTCCAGTTGAGAGACCAACCTCTGTTTGCCCCTGTTCAGGAGAAAAGTCACTGAACAAGAGGGGTATCTGAAAGTCTGAGGAGTTCTTGTTTTAGCATAACAAAAGAAGCCTTTCACTTCTGTTTTTTTGTGCTTTAAACAACTTTTGGAAGAAACAGTGGGCTTTCACATTTATCATAATCTGCAGCATGATGCCATGGGATCTCTCTGTTGGGTCTACCTGTGGTTTTGGTTGAAGAGCGGAAGAGAGGGCAGGGTGCAGCTTCAGGCTCAGCCCAAGTCACTTAATCAACCCCTTGCTTTCAGGGACTGAGAAACGTGCTTAGGACGTGCTTCCAGTTGTTTCTTGGATGCAGAAGATCACGGTCTGTCCTAGCAATGGTTCCCCCCACCACTGAGGTGGTGGAAGTACAATAACTTTGATGTACAGCCAGCGGTTCTTGTAGGAAGTTTATAAGCTGTTCATTTATCAAGATTTTCAATGTGTGCATGGCTGGAGAGGAATGAAAGGAACAGATTTATTCCTTTAGGAGGTGGGTTAATCCTGTTTCAGCAGTTCCTGGGCAAGAGTGGGTAGTGGGAGAGGGAGAACTGTTTCTGTACGTCCAAGGCAGCACGCTCTGAGGTGCATTCAGATGAGTTTCACCTCGGCACGCACACTGTTTTGCCTTGGCTCCCTTAGCAGGTCTGCTCTTCAGCATCCCAAGAGAACCTCCAAACAAATTACCAATTACATTTTGTGCTTTAATTAAACAGAAAGGTGAGCGTACGCTTCAGCTTCACTGTGAGAGACAGCATTAAATAATCCATTGAATGATTATGGACCGAGGAAATTGAGGCACTGCTCGCTGCCTTTCTTCACAAATTGGTGATTTACCTCAAAGATTCCCCTGTGAGTGGTGAGTTTGGTGTCCTTCTAACCTGCCCCAGAGAGGTTTTGAGACTTGGGGATGGTATGAAGAGCCTTGAGCATCTGTTGAAGTCGGAAGAAGCCCCATGCCATTAAGGGCTGGTTGAAAGGTGATCAGAATCCTACAGCATCTGGGCCCTGTGTGTAAGACCTGATATTAAAGCAAGGAGCGTATCCAATATTTGTGCCACAGAGGGAAGCACTGGCAACATGACAGGAGCCCAGAGGTTGTGCTTCATTCACATGTCTATTTGCATAATTGCAAATGCATGAGATGTACATTAATAATCACTCTTGCGTCTTTATCATTCTCAAGAAGTACAGAGAAAATGTCTTGCACTTGGAGTTCATCAGCAATAAAAAACCTGCAGTGTCCTCATTCTGTAATTGCAGGGAATTAGGGACACCTTTGGGAGGGACATGTTTTATCATTCTGTTGGATGTGTCTGCACTTAAATCTGTAGTCCATAAAATGTAACTATGGACTAGTTCTGGGCAAGAGAAATTAGTTGTGGAGAGAAAATTACTTTGGAATTTTTATACCCGTAGGGATATTTTGAGGAGCCTAGAAAAGCTGGCACCTGGATCCTGTTGAATTTCAGTGGAAGTTCCACTGTGTCTTGCTCTGTTCAAAGCCTCAGCAAAACCTTACAGGGCATGACCAAGGTTGAGTGTATTTCTTTTTTGGTGTTCTGTGTAAGGACTTAGTGGGACTAACTTAGAGTGGTGTGTCGGATGGAGCTGCTTGCTCTAGATATATAGTCTGATACTTGTTCCTGCCACAAAGACTTTATTTTTCAAGTAGGCAGAACATAAAAAGGATTGAAAGGATTGAGAAGCTGAACACGAGCAGACAATGT
>NW_010304330.1:0-6911 GCF_000700745.2 Antrostomus carolinensis | reverse complement strand
GATCCAGCCATCCCAGAGCCCTGCAGGGACAGCGGGAGCCTGGGGTACCGGTGCTGAGACTCCCGGTTTTCCCGCATGGGGAGCGAGGACTCACGTGGGTGCCCGGCTCCTACACGGGAGGGTGCATGGGGACACCCCGAGGGTGCTGCTGGGTCACCCAGGGGTGCTATCCCGGGGGGGTTGCCCTTCTCAGGAGCATCAGCACCGTGGCAGGGCTGTGCCCAGCCCCTTGCAGATGGGGAATGGACTGGTGCTGGGTTTGCCAGGACCACCATGTTGCTGGGTTTAATGGTTCTGCTTGTTCCCCCCCCATTTCAGGATCGCCCCGGCGCTGCTGAGACAGGCGTCGTACGGCACCATCAAGATCGGCATCTACCAGAGCCTGAAACGACTGTTTGTGGATCGCATGGAAGGTCAGTGACAAGAAACGTGTCCCTGCGGGCACCTCCCGTCTCACCGGAGCCACCTCCTGCTCTCCCCGTGCTGGGCAGGTTCCCTCTTTTCCTTCTCCATCCTTCCCAGTTCCAGATTCCCACAGAAATTGAATCCTTGTCCCTTTGCACTGTGGTTTCGTTTGTACCAAAGCTTGATGGCTTCAGAACTGATGTCAACCTTGCTCTGCCCACAGTCCCCACCAGGCCTGTCCTGTCCTTTCTCCAGCCTTTATCTCCGGTTTGCAACGTCAGAACCCAAAATCAAAAAGCTATTTTGATATTTATTTTAATCAAAAAAGGTGACACCCCCAAAGCTCACTTCTTTGCTGGATTAGTCTTGGGGGAGACATAGAATCCCAGACTGGTTTGGGTTGGAAGGGACCTTAAAGCTCATCCAGTCCCAACCCCCCTGCCAGCAGCAGGGACACCTTCCACTAGACCAGGTTGCTCAAAGCCTCATCCAACCTGGATGACATCCCATCCCAACTGTACATCAGATGTGTTACATGGACTGAAAGCTTCAGCAGCATCTCTCCTGCTGGAGCCTTTGAGTCACACGGGATAGAAATTGTCCTGCCCAGCTCTTTGGTGTTGGCTCTGACTGTGGAGGTGGGATGTGGAGGATGCTCTTGACCTCTGCTCCTCTGGGAACGAGAACCTCTGCAGCTCCTGCCTGGAGAGTGGAGCAGCAGGAGCCTGGAACGTGTTTGCTGCAGGATCTCCACGCGCAGTTTTAAACCCTGATGTGTTCCACGAGTGGATGTTGTAACTCTGTCCTGACCCAGGGAAGTGAGGAGCACTAGAGCTTCTCTCCAGGCTGCTCCCTTCTCCAGGAACCCCTGTCCCTGCGTGTTGGTTCTGTGCTGGTGCGCTGGTGTCCTGGGTCTCTCCTCTCTTGCTCTCCCAGTGTTTCCAGTTGTGATACGAATGTTTGTCTCCCTACAGGCCTGGGGAGCAGCCAGTGGCCTGGTCTCCTCTGGGAAGTGTTGTGGTCAGTACCAGCAAAAGGCTGTGACTTTTCCCCCAGCGTAACCATCAACCTAATATTGGACCTGGAAGTCTTGGATGATTCCACCCAGAACTAATTGCATCTAATTTTCTCTGCCTGGGTCACCTATTCTCTGTTTTCTCGAGGTGGCTGCGTGTTTTGAACGTGGCCAACTGGGGCTCCAGATCAAAACCAATTGGTATCAGATTGCCTTGAGGAGCGTTGGCTTGTCCCTTTCTGTCTCCCTTTTTCTTGGCTTGTCTCCCATCATGAGAAATGCATCACTGGCCACTGAAATCTCAGATAATTGTTCAAAATTGTCACGTATCGTGGTCCTTTCCTTGTCTGATCGGCTTGACTCATCAGTAAGAGCCGCTTCTCTCTCGGAGAGCGTGTTGCTGAGGGTTTCAGCTGCTGCATTCTGTCTCTGGCAGGTGTGGGGACAGATCTGCCATGAGTTGGTGGCATCTGGCCAGCCTTTGCTCATGCAGCTTCACCATGATTTGTGACATGAGCTTCTCTGCTCTTCCCAGAGCTTCTCCCTTGTTGGGTACAATCTTGTGCACCTTTCTCTTGAGATCTTTAGGATCTTGAGATCTTTAGGATCCTGAGATCTTTAGGGTCTGATTTTCTTCTCTTGATTGCAGATGAAACGTTGCTAATCAATGTAATCTGCGGGGTGGTTTCGGGAGTGATCTCCTCTGCGCTTGCCAATCCGACAGACGTGCTGAAGGTAAGAAGTGCACGTGGCCAAGAGACCCTTCTCAGACTGCTTTCAAAGTGGGGAGGACTTCTCTTGTCACTTCTCTGTCTTGGCTGAGTTTTGCTGTTGCTCTCCCTGCTCCTCACCTGCCATCATCATTTGCTGTGTGGTTTGCAGGGAGAGGGCACGTGGATGGTGGCATCTGCTCTGAGCTGCTCTGTTGTTCTTTCTACCAGCAGGTCCACTGAGCTGGTATCTGCTCTCCTGGGTGGGTGCTGATGTTGTCCCTCTGACTATGATGTTTCTTTCAGATTCGAATGCAGGCTCAAGGTAGTTTATTCCAGGGTGGCATGATTGGCAGCTTCATCGACATCTACCAGCAGGAGGGTACCCGAGGCCTCTGGAGGGTGAGCACCAGCTGCTGGAAACTCCTTCTATGTGGTTTCACCCATGATCCTGCACTCACTCCCCCCTTCCACCCGCTGAGATGGGGAGAGGAACCCAGCAAAGGGCTGGTGGGTTGGGATGGGGACAGGGAGGGCTCACTCACCAGGGATGGGCACGGGCAACACAGACTCCACTTGGGGAAGAAAAAGCCATTTCATGAGTTCCCAGTCAATCCCAGTAGGACAGTGAGACACAACACCCACATCTGACAACAGAGACCTTTCCCTGTCACCAGCTGTCTCAGCCTGGACTTGAGGTGGGTCCACCTTGGAGCCAGGGGAGCTTCTTGAAGCTTCTTCTCACAGGGACCATCACTGTAGCCCCTTCCCTCACTACTAAAATCACTCCCACCAAACCCAACACATCCCAGTAGCAGAACTAACAGCTTCCTTCTTCACAGCTCTTGAAGAGAACTGTGAACCAAGGGTAGTAGCAAAGTTCTGCTCCTGGTTACTGGACAACCAGAAGCACATGGAGATTTGGTCTATGGCAGCATCAGCACTGGGCCAGGCAGATCTGATTTCCAGGACTGAAGCTGATGTGCAGTAAGTTTTAAATACATGAGGATCCAGACACCAGCATTTGGGGCTGGATCCTCTCCATGCTCTGCCTGGTGTATCTTGGAGTCAATTCCAGGTGATCCTGCCTGCAGGGAGCAGGACAGTTTACCTGCCTCTGAGCATCTCCTCACGTGGAGGAAGATTCTTCCACCTAACCCAAGAGACACTAATGACATCCAGTAACTTTCTGAAGTTCCAAAGGGACAGATTTGTCCTGTGTCCCCTCTTACCTCATCTTAGAGCCTTTGGAACTTGCCCTCTGAGCGTGCAAAGAGTAGGACAGAGTGGTGGCTTTTGGGGAAGCTGGTGATGTAAAGTTCTTGGCCTTGAAGGCAGATGAGAGTCACCAGTGCTCAAGCCTTCCTGTTTGGATTTGAGCAGTGGTTCTTTGGCTTTTGTTAGAGAACCTCACTTTGTTCTTCCATTACAAGTCTTCCATGTGCTCAGTTATCCAGAGTCCCAAGGTCAGGTGTGGGAAATGCAGAGTCCCAATGATTTTTCCAGGCAACAGTCTGATTTCTCCCTCTGAAGGGAGAAGGTCACTGAAGTCTTTTCCAGAAAGAAAGCTGTTGCAGTGTCCTGTGTGGGAAGGGCAGGAGCAGTCAATCAGCTGCCAACTTTGATTGATATTTACTTTGTGATTAGTTCTGCTCTCTTGACAGAGACAGGAAAGAGGAGAAGAGAGACTAGAAGAGAAATGAAACCCTCTGGGGTGTTGCTGCAGACAGGACACGGTGCAGAGACAGATCAGTCTCTCTCGAGGTGGATTCTCAGTGATGAAGCTGCTCACTGCTCTCTGATCTGGGTCAACCACTGTCTCCTCTCCCTCCAGTCTTCCCTCACCTTGAAGCAAAGATGTTTGTGCTCACCAGTCTCACCAGTTCTGACATTCATCTCGTGGGGATGTTTGAGCTGGTGGTGCCGGGGTTGGGTTAGGGAGGAACCCATGGGAAACTCTCAGGTGCAGTGGGATGGGGACAGCAGGAGCAGGAGTAAACCTGAAAAAGTACTTTTACTTCTTACAGTCACTTTGGTTTTGTGTGGTGAGAAAGCTGATGGTCCTGATGGCTCATCACTGAAGGGTCAGTCCCAGGGAGCTCTCTCGTGGCACCATGGGTCTCCCTGAATTCCTTGGGTGGTGGTAACACTTCCTGTGAAGTGGCCCGAACCCCTCATTGCTGCCACATTCTCTTTGCTCTCCGAGCCAATAAAAAATTGCACTTATTTTTATCTGGTTCCTGATGATGGGACGTTTCTCAGACAGAAGGTACCTGGTTCCTCTTACTTAAGCTCATAATTCTGCCATTAATTGTCTTGCTGATCTAGTTCCCAGATCAACGTCCTGCTGGCACCAACCCTTTTAATACATGAAAATCTAAATCAAAAACCTTAACAAAGCAGAATCAGAATCTCTCTGCTGTTGCATAGCAAGGAGGACCTGGGGCCCCACCTTGAGCAGCTGCTCTTCTTGTGGTGCATCTCTTCTCATGTGGGGACTGCTCAGTGGGGGAAGGTGAGTGGTTTCTAGCTTGATTCCTGTATGCTGGTGACTGGGAGGAGAGAAGCAGCGTGTAGTTAACCTGGCTGGCGTAAGGGAATGATATTAGTACCTGCTCAACATTCTTCTCCTAACAAATCCCACACTGAACCTAAACCACAGCTACTCTGGCTGCTGAGAGAAAATTCACTGTATCCCAGTGAAACCAGGACACAAGGCAAGGAGGATTCAAGGTAAACTGTCAGCAAAAGGCCCTTGAGAGGAAGCTGAGGGGAAATACTACACTAGGTACAGTCCCCAGGCAGCAGGTTGTGTTTGTGACCCATGTTTGTGCTCTGCAGGGTGTTGTCCCAACAGCTCAGAGAGCTGCCATCGTGGTGGGGGTGGAACTGCCAGTCTACGACATCACCAAGAAGCACTTAATTCTGTCTGGCCTGATGGGTGACACCATCTTTGCCCACTTTGTGTGAGTATTTGCTGCAGCTGCTGCACTCTCCAGGCTTGGCAGGGGTGTGTGAAACAGAGGAGTAAGGTGGGATTTGGGGTGACACCCATTTAGAGAGCAAATGCTCTGGAGCTGTGGGGAACAGGCTTGGTACTTTTGGGGGATCTGCTGTGTCAACTGGAGCAGCTCAGAATGACCAGCAAGTATCTCCAGAGAGACCTTCCCTGGCAGAAATCCTTTGGTGATGTGAAATATCAGCTTGATTTCAGCTCAGTGCTGACCAGAAGTGCAGTGACTCCATGTTCTGGGTGTGTAACTACCTGTGGCCATCAGTTGAAAGGGCTACTCCAGTCCTAGGTCCTCATCTGTATGAACTTGCAGCCGTTGCTGTAAGAGCTTTGTGAGCTGAACTTGAGACTTGCAGAGCTGACCAGATCCTCAACGATCTCACCCAGTTTTGAAATCAGCCTGTTCTGAGCAGGGGGTGGGTTAGAGACCTCCCCAAAATCTTTTTTCACCTACATTTTCCTATTCTTCTGGCAGACACTTTAGCTGGAGGTGCTGCAAGTGGTTCTCTTGGGTTTGCCTGCTGTGGGCTGAAGGTGACAAGCACCAGAGCATACGTGGAGGGAGGAGACTAGCAGCTGCATGCTCCCTTTTGCTGCCTTGGGGTCTTTCTCCCTCCTTCCCCTGCTCTGAAGAAATGTTTCCTCTGGTGAGAAGGATGTGCGCTTCCAAGAGGCTGCCTTCAGGTCTGTGTCACCTTGAACAGCACCTAGAGACACTTGCTGGGCTGTAGAGATCCAGCAGTGGGCTCTTAATTAGACAAAGGGTTTTAATTAGACAAAGCTGAGGGTTTTATCCCCTTCCCCAAGCTCTGGGGTCCTGTGGTGGTGCCTCTGCCTCTTTTCTGGGTGGGAACATATTTCTTGCTGAATGCCTTTCATAAAACCCAGGGAAAGATGTTCTCTTGTGCTGGTCTGAGGGCCTGAGCCAGCAAAGTTGTGTCCAAAGCTGTTCCTCTCTCCTGTTTTGGTGTCTCTCTAGTTCCAGTTTTACATGTGGGCTGGCTGGTGCCATCGCCTCCAACCCTGTGGACGTGGTGCGGACACGGATGATGAACCAGCGGGCGATTGTGGGCAGCACGGAGCTCTACAAGGGCACTCTGGATGGGCTGGTGAAGGTGAGGAGGTGGCAGAGGTGGGCAAACCCTTGTCCTTTAGGTGGCTTGGCCAGATCCCAGCACCACTGGTAAGAGCAGTTAGATTCTACCTGGACAGAACATGCATTGACAGCATGTGTGTGTCAGTGAGAAGAAAATTAACCCTATCCTAGCAAAACCAAGACACAGACAAACAGAGAAGGGCTTTTAGAGTCACCATCAGCTTGAGCACCCTCCCAAACTTCCAGGACAGAACTTAGTCAGTGATGCAGTTTGATTAGGTTCTTGTGACACAACTGAACTTCATCTCCACTGGCCCCTCCACTCCCTGCAGCAGCAGTAAAGGTCTGTTAGATCACACGTGGCGTTAGGGAGATGGGCCAAGCACGGACCTGGTGTGTCTCACAATTGATCTGTCTCTTCTCTCCTCCCAGACGTGGAAGAGTGAGGGCTTCTTTGCACTCTATAAAGGTTTCTGGCCCAACTGGCTTCGGCTTGGTCCCTGGAACATCATTGTATCCTTCACCGCGCTGCTGGGAGGTCACGGGTATGGACAGGCAGGGGAAAAACAAGCTGTAAAGTGTGGTGGTTACACTGGGCTGGCACTGGGCTGGCAGCCAAATGCAGCTGCTCGCTCACAAATACCAGGGGAGAGGGGAGAGAATTGGGGGGCA
>NW_010304329.1:145341-246927 GCF_000700745.2 Antrostomus carolinensis | reverse complement strand
CCCCCTCCCTCCTTTCAGGTTGCCTGTCTTATCTTGGTTATGTTTGACCTTTTTACCTTCTTAATTTAACATAAAACTTTGTTTTTTTTGTGAGAAGAGTCAATGTAAGTCTTGATTGACTGTTTCTATATGAGAAATTATTTTCTAAGTTCTCATGACCACTTGTTAGTATACTCCCTGAACTAAATAGTCTTACTTTTTTTTTATTATCTCTTCATAAGTGGAACTTTTTCTATGCCTCAAATAATTTTAATTCCCATTCTGTAGACCCCTTCTATTTCTAGAGTTGTGGTGATCAGAATTCAAAACCCTGCAATGAGTATATACCATTAAGTTTCTTAAAGGCATTTTCGTTTTCCTCAGCATTTTCTGGGTTTGTACAGTTTTAAGATTTTTGTTTTCTTTTTAGACCACTGAGCAGATGTTTTTGCTAGCCTTTCTGAAATGATACTTAGAACTTCCCTGAGTGGATTAAATAGTTTTGAATTTCATTCGAAGTCACAGTTTGTGAAAATTCAAAAGACAGACATCCAAAACCAGATAAAACCTTTAGAATGACAAATTTAATAAGTGTCAGATTTAGATGATACACTTATGTGAGAAACACTGACAAAATTTGAAGATAAATTGCTGTGTTGTCATGCTATGCCTTATACACAAACATATGCCAGCTCTTCAGATGTATTGCTTCAAAGAAGGCCAGTTCAACAGACTGTGGAAGTTGCAGCGATAAAAGATGCAGCGTTAATCAGTTGAATTAATAAAGAGAACAAAATATCTGCATTTAGCCCTTGGGTTTTATTGTTATTGTTCATGCCCTTGTTGCTGTAAATCGGCAGTGCTGGTTGAAGTCTTCTGTGCTTATTTCTGTCATTATTAATTTATTGTGTTTTCCCCTGAAATGCTGCCCTGTCATGCTCAAGTAGCCCTCTCCATTTTCCTGTATTTTACTTTTATGCCCTATCACTTAATTTTTCTGTGACTTGAAATCCTCCATGCACTTTCTTTTTTGCTAATATTCTGATTCACTCCTTCAAGTCTGATTGTGCAGTTTTAAACACAAGGATTACAAGATGGATGCACATATTTCTCTGACAGGGCCATTTATAAGGATGTATGTGGTGGTCTTTTCTCCACTGGCTTATGTGGAGGTCTACTCTTCACTTTCTACCTCTTCTGGCTTCTCAGCTGTGTTCCTATGCCTTATTTCAAGGCACAGGACAACTTCACGTATCTGGTGATGCTCTCTCAGTAGTTGGAAGGGTTTATATTTGGGAATGGTTAAGAGTGGGACCTTTGGTAAGTGAGCATGAGTAAGACACACCTTTAGTAGACAAGGGAGAAGCTGTCTCCCTCATTATTCCCATTTTCATTGTACAGGTTGCTCTGTGGCCCTTGCAGTTTTTGCAGAGGATTTATAAAACAGTATCACTCTGCTCAGAACATACTGCAGAACTCAAGTCGGTTTCCTAGGCTAAACCAGCAGAATTACCAATCTGTTTCTATTGCTGGACTAGAATTTTTTCAAGTCTGTCCAATTGTATAGAATTAAATATTCTTAGGCAGATGGTTCCTGGTTCAACAGAAACTTGAATATTTCAGTTAGATGAACTTCCAGTAATGGTTCTAGAATCTGAAAATGTTTTGAATATTTTAAATATGGTGCCAAACCCACAAAATTTTCTTCTTTATATTTCTATTCCCAGGGAATGTTAGAAGCATTTCTCATCAGGGTATAAATATATTAGAAAAAACATTAACTGGGCATTTTTTATAGTAATTTTTAGTTTATGTATGCATGATTTTTCTCCTTCAGATAATTCCATTTGAAAAAGTACTACATTTCTTTAGGTGGAAGAGAAGTTTCTTCAACTGTGATGAACTTGAAAGAAAATGTTGCCATATGAATGGGTTAAATTTAGGGTTGCTTTCACATGGTAATGCGTATGCCCAATAATATAGCCCATGCTGTTTATGTAATAATTGCCTGCTATAGCACATTAGAGATTATTCATAAAAAGCATATGTTTTTGACATGTAAAAAGAAACCAGCAGCTTTCACTGTTTACCTTTTGCTGGCTTGATCAATAGTTGCAAAATTGCTGGCTTTCCTCCAAACCTTCTGTGTCAACAGAATTGACAAGTAAATGTTCAAATCCCAGAATGTTCTTTGGAGTTATGCCACCTTTTATTTAACTGAAACAAAGGTTGCGTTGTATTGTTTAACTAACCATCCTTGCTCAACCTGAACAAAAGTCACTTAAGGGGCTTGATATTTTGTGCAGAGTCCTACACTATGGTACTTCTAGGTCATGATTTAATTTTCGTGAGATTAGGCACTGACTGGCTAAATGACCAGAAAGGAGCAAGTAGTCCCACAGCTCCTTCAAAGTGGCTTACTTTATAGTTCCTGCATTTTAAATAGTTTGAATTTTCTTTTAAAATAGGAAGGTGGGTAGTTTAATACATATCCTTTTTATTTATTCTCCATTTAGTTATCATGTGAATCCAGCTGCTCTGTTGCATCCCTGAGGAACAGCTTATTCCCATTTTCTGATCTGTGCTCCCTCACTTATAGAGGCCAGCTGCTGCTCCTGTTGCTTTCGTAGTAAAATATAATTATCCAAATGTGACCCAATGGTAATAGTGAATAAACAGGTGTTAGAATTGAGAACTCACGTGATAACTTCATTGTCACATTAGTAATGAACAGGAACTTGAATTAAAATTGTCATGTGTCAAATATCTGCTGGTGTATATCCTTAGACTTAAATTTTTTTTCTAAAAAAAAAAAAGAAAAAAAAAGAAATAAATAGAGATTAGGAGGTTTTTTGCTTTTGTACTTGTGTAATGTTTAGAAAAACAATCTCACGAGGAAGCAATTAACAAAATTCAATACAGAATATTCTGAAATACAGGAATATTTAAACTAATGAAATAACAAGAGAAGCATAAATCGTATTTTTTGAGTAGGCTTTTATGTGGAAATACAGATACTGGCTATTTTTCTATTCCTGAAGTGTTAATAGTGAAGTCACAAATGGCATTTTGGTCCATCAGTGTTGGCAAAGTTTTGGGCTTTCTTTTTGATACAGTCCCACCACTTCCCTTTTAATAAAATCGATTTTGAATTATCAGGAGTATTTATTACCTTCTTATGTAAGGATTACTTGAATCCAATTATTGAAAGTTAATCAATGAGTTTCTTAATATTTATTATTAAAAGTGTTGGGATGCTGCAGTCACCAAATGAAACTCATTCGGCTAGTTGAATTTGGGGTACTTCCTAGAGGTAAAAATAATATTCAATAGCAACCATTAAAAATCAGATTAATTCATTCCAATTGGAGGATAGAATGACATTTCCATTTCATTCTTTTTGTCAAGAGATCTGCAGAACTAAATACAGGCCATTAAAAAAACCAACAACCCCCTGCCAAAACACAAACCAAACAAAAAACCTCAAACAACAACAACAAAACTTCCAAAACCCCTGGAATCTGGATTTGAAGTTTTGGCCTCCCGTGCAAGTAGTTACCTAAATGACTTCCCTTCATTTTAAGTCATTTAGAATGCTGAGATGAAACATTCAAAAAAGGTGATTTCATTCAGATTTTGGCAAAAATTCTGAAAGGCGTATCAAGTTGCTACAGTAAATACCAAAATTATACTGAATTTCATCAGCACTTAGGCAACTAATTCCCTCAGGCTCCTTAGAAAACCTCAAGAGTCTACCTGCATCTCCTCCTTTGGGACGGGCTTATTTTTCTTCTCTTTGCTCACTGTACAAAAGCAAATTAATACTTTTGGAAAGATTATAATCATAAAGTGTTTTCTGTGGATGACAAGGTGATGTGTCTTTGGCGCACTGTATGAAAGAGGAAGCAGCGACTGAAAGCGTACGTGAGAAGAGAGCTCTGCCAGTGGTAAACAGGCTGTGTGTGCCTCCCCGGCCCGGCTGAGTCCTCGGCTGGCGTGCTTGGTCTCAGCATGCCTTATCATCTTTGCATAAAGTGCTAGAAAGCCAAAGATTTCTTTTTTTTTTTTTTTCCCCCCACATTACTACTTAATGTAATTTTTTTTTTTTTTCAGCAGAACAAAATCTACTTGTAGTTAAAGCTTTTCAGTTGTTTACTGTGAATATGGCTTACTTTTTACAAGATACTACAATAAAAGTTTTGAAATGTGATGAAGTACAGACCAGGCATGTGCAGTCCTAGAGAGTGCACACAGGTAAATACAGCTGTGTGTGCTTTGATAAGGCACCGAACCAAAATCTAGAGTACACCCAAATACTATCAGATTAGACATTCAAAGAAAACTGAAAAAACCCACCCCTTCTTGTGTCTTTTGTGATGTGTGGTGGTGTGTGCATGCAAAAGTGTTATTGTCTTGCTGCAGTACTTCTGATCTCCCACAGGACTATTTTCTTTCTCATTTTTAAATAGTACAAGAAAATTCATAGCAAAAGACGCAAATGAACTACCAATGGCTTCAGAGCCTGTGGTGTACTAATGCAATATTGAGTTCAACTTAAAGACACAAAAACATAGAAGACTTTGAAGCTAAAGGTTTACATCTTATCTTGATAGACATTGGCATGCTATGAAAAAACAGAGGCAAGAAAAAGTGTAAAATCCACTTGCACCAAAGGACTGTAGCTTTTGAATTCCCAACAAGTCAATTTTTATACAGTATTTTTGCAGTGTTCTAAACGCTGATGAAGTTCAGTGGGCCAGAGTGCCTCAGCGAGGAGCCTGTCCCAGCTGGCTCGGCGCTGCCTGCCGGGACCAATGAGTGCAGCTCCCTTTGCACAACAGGACCTGGCGCAGCCCCGGGCTGCCCGGGCGGCTGCAGGTATCAGGTAGCGAAAGAAGGCAGCGGGGTTGTCCGTAATGCAACACAGCACAGGCTGAGATTGCTGTATAAAAAGCATACAATTTATAATTGCCAATAATGCCAATTTTTACTTATGTTTCAGAACACGGGAACCTGAAACACGAGGTAAGGATTTGTTTTCCTTTGCATGTGATGTTTGTTTTGTCGGTGACATAGAAGTTCCTTATTTACTCTGTGCACATGCTGTTGAAGCAGGTATGTTTTCTTATGTGTCTAACAACAGATTTCTTTAGAGTGGTGGAAAATAGAAGTTGTCTAAGAAACAAAGTATTAATAATTAAATATAAACATATTCTGTTCAAAGTGTGAGTCAATTTTCAGTTGATATGTCTTAATGCTGAGAGCACTGAAAGGAGTGGAGGTGTGTTTTTTAAGTTACTCGTAAGAAACATACATTGCTTCACAACTGCTGTCTAGATCCTTACTGTTCCTAGACCAAATCTGGCAGTAGAGTTAAAAGTAATATATTTTTTTTTAATTAAAATGCTAGTGAGTCCTGCTGTGGTAACATGTTAGTGTATCTCTGCCACACCAGACTGCTGGGCGATGAAGTATTGGCAGGGCAGTGTTTGCCTCTTTATGTAAAAAGACTTTAGTTGCAGAGCTATCCCGTGGTTATGGAGTTTATATAATCTGGAGAGAATGGTAAAATGGGCCCTGTACAGAGGAGCTACCATGGTGCACATGGTGTTACTGCGCTATCAGCCCAAGAAGGCTGCAATCTACCTTGGGTTATTTTCTCGCCAGCTCCTGGTACCTTTCCAGTGAAGTACAGAAGGGCACGGCAGGGCAGTTGGGTTTTGCCTGCCAGTTCTGACAAAAGAGAGGCAGACACTTTAAACATGGGGTATAATAGTTTCTAGCATCTATTTCAGATCAGAAATTTATGGTAATTTAACTGCTTAAATGACATGCTGGTTATGAACAACGTACGAGCGCGTGTGTGACTTCGTAAGCATGTATGTGTTTGATGCTATCACTGCAGTGGGGACTGGAATGGGAAGGACACTGGTGCTGATGGAACTGGTGCAGGGGGCAGTTGTGGGGCAGCAGGTCTGTGCTCTCTGATAGTTGAAATGTTTTGGCATCGATGCAACCCCAGATTGCAACGGGGGCTGGGTAAGGGGAGCCCCTGCACCCTCTGGCCGAGTCCTTGGCTGTGGGCCTCAGGCAGGCGCAGGCCACTGCAGCCGGCACGGCTTGGTGGGGGCCCGGCAGGGGAAGGGCGCGGCCTGAGGGGAGCTCCGGGGGCAGGAGAGGGGAGCTCCGGGGGCAGGAGAGGGGAGCTCCGGGGGCAGGAGAGGGGAGCTCCGGGGGCAGGAGAGGGGAGCTCCGGGGGCAGGAGAGGGGAGCTCCGGGGGCAGGAGAGGGGAGCTCCGGGGGCAGGAGAGGGGAGCTCCGGGGGCAGGAGAGGGGAGCTCCGGGGGCAGGAGAGGGGAGCTCCGGGGGCAGGAGAGGGGAGCTCCGGGGGCAGGAGAGGGGAGCTCCGGGGGCAGGAGCTGTGCCCATAGCCTCTGCCCATAGTGCTGCTCACCGCTCCCTCAGCCGTGCTTCCTGCCATGTCCTGCCTGGCTTTTTGTGTCTCTACCTTGAAATACTGGCTAAGTAAGGACACTCTCAAATATGGAGGCTACAGCAGGGTCCTTTTGCCTAAGGCTCTGCCAGGACCGCAGCTGACAGGCTGCCATAAAGAGGTGACTTACTGGGCCTTCCGGACGAGGTTGCCAGGCTCGGTAAAGCTAATTGCGGTGAACGTAGTGTGGCTGAATGAAGAAAATACACATACTGGTTATATCTAATCCCTCTTGCTCCTCAGCTTCTCACCCCCTAGCTTGATTTGTCTATCTTTTCTGTGAGGAAAAAATTACTTCCTTTCTGGAGCTATTGATTTGCTATTGACTATTGAATTGATCCAAAATGTCAGGATTACTTTCATTTTTTTACCAAGACTCTTTTTTAAATGCCTGCTTAATTTCTCTCTCTGCAGAAGGAAACTTGAGCATAGATGAGGATCTGACATTTTGGAAAACATGGATTTAGATTTCATGCCAGTAATGTAATACAATATACTGGTATTGCAATGTGTTTAACAGCATTGCGCATGTTTTTATACAGCTCAAGAATTATTTCCTTAAAATTGTTTTCCATTTGGTCCTTTGTATATGACCTATGCTGTCACAGATTTTTTTTTTTTTAATTTCAGTATCATTTCGTATCTTCATATCATTCAGTTCATTTCATACCTTCCTTTGTGCTTGCTTTTCCCACTCCTGCTCCTTTCCCTCTCTTGTGCAAATCTGCGGTTATTCTGCATCAATCCTTATCAGCAATACAGCCTCCATTTTAAAAAATAACTAGGATATAATTGAGCCTTTTGTTCTTATTCAGTAATACTACCTTCATTGTAGCAGCAGTTTTAAATTTCCACTGCAGATGAAACAAAACTCGCATCCTTTCTTTAATTAGAATTGTGGGGTGCAGAGAGAGCATGTCCAAAGACTCAAGAGTTTGAAAGCTGTTTTAAAGACAAGCTTTTCTTTTTGTCAGCTTGCTAGAGGGTTTAGTAATTTGGTTGTGCCTCAGGGTACTGCTTTCTGGCTTGCCTAAGTGTGTGTCCTGCATCAGCTTATATCAACTGCAAGTAAATTGGAGCAACCTAATTGTTCCCATTGTTATGCAACATGCTTTTCTCTGCTTGGTTTGATTAAAAAAAAATAAATAAATGCATGAACATTCATGCAAGCTACCAGTTAAAACAAGTTTGCAAAAGCAGATCAGTAGTTCACGAATATGCATTATTTCACATGGAAATTTTCAGGGATCCATATTAAGTGTCTTGGAGTGTAAAATAATTTTTTTGTTTTAAAAAAAGGTGAACTACTAAATATATTTAAGTACTTGCTTGAAAAATAAGGAAATTGAGAATTGCATAGGAAATTCTAGCTACCTTAAGTACAAAGTAGGAATAGTGAAAGTTTCTACCTTATTAAAGCAACACAAGCAGCTTTGATACTTTTGTGTTTGTGGATGTTATCTGGGGCAGATAGTACCAAACTGCATATTTATCCAGTATCCTATCCATAAATGATTAAAAAAATAAATTTGTTCTTGATATCAAAAGATGTTGATGTGTGAATAAACCTTCTATGGACTAAGAATCTTTTGAGCGTAAGTGTCAAAGAAAATGGGATATATGCAAAAACTATCTACATTACTAAAAGTATTTTCCAAAGTATGATTTTTCTGCAAGATAAAGATAATTGTGGTGGTGGTGGTTGGGGGAAATAAGAAAAGCAGCTTTGCCTAGTAGATTGTGGGAATGAAAGGAGTGCAATGTGTCTACATGAAAACATGTTTATTCATATCCTCGATTTGTGTTTTTGCTATGCAGAAACGAACGAATGGAATTAGAAGAAACTCTAGGCACGTGGACCCAGGTTTGTCGTGACTTTTTAATAGTTAAACATTAAATAAAAAGAGTGAGAAAGCAGTAACTGGCTTTATCAAGTTGCATTGTGAACACTATTGTAATGCATGAACGTTGGGAACTTTGTTGCTGAAGTGAAGGTCTAAAGCTATTGCTCTGTTTGTGATTTCAAAGATAAGGTCAGCTGATGGAACACTTCCCCCCCTCCTGTTTTTTAAGCAGTGCTTCGGTTCTACCTGAATAACAAAATGCCTCTGGGCTTTTGCTTAACATGACCCACCCTACTGTAATCTGCAGTTTTAAAAGAAATAACTAAGTAATGAAAAGTAGGCAGTTGCTTTATAAAGCTTAGGTTCTGATCTGCGAAGTTGTGGGTATTCTCAACGCTCTTAACTGCAGTGGTGCTCAGTGCTTATTAGCTGTATTGAATGCGAGTTGTTCCTCTAAAAGTCATAAACCATTTGCAATTTCATGTAGAATTTCAAAGTGACTTTATCCCTCCTGTTAGTTTATAGTAGATACTTCTGTGGAATTGTGGCAGCAGCAACCCTTGAGAATATTAGTTGCTTGCTTATAGACTGTGTACTCAAGTGGGTGAACATTTCCTCTGGAGACCCATTATGTGTGTGTATAAAATACTCAATGGTTTTCAGTGTAACTGTGATATTTTTAGTGTCATTTTTTACAGTAATTACATTTGTCCTTTATGTTTCTTGTATAGTTTAATTACTGGAGATTTGTTATGCAGATATTACTTGGAATGAAACTAAGCTGTGGATTATTAAATATTTCTAGATGTGGACACCTGAGAATACTTGGAGTCAAACAAACAGGATGGCAACCCTGTGCACCACATTACAACCTGGCAGAGCTAAGCACTTTTTTTTCAAAAAGTAGGAATGCTGGTTGTGCCACTAGCATTGCAGCTGCCTTGGCTCTGAAAGTCTAGATGTTGTAACTAGCTGAAGCACACCACACCTTTCTTAGTCACGTACCTTTGACATGTTCTGGAACACGTATTGTCACTTTCTTCCCTCTAGCAAAAAAAATTGCTTCATATAATCCTAAATTGTTCTGTGTGTTATTGACTGAAGTCATTAAAGAAAAAAAAAATGAAAACCCTGTAACTCTGAAAATTAGTACAGTCAGAGGGGGGAAAAACATCAATAATGTAAGTTAAATAATGCAGAAAAGGATGACAGTACTTCTTTCAAGTAGGACTGTTTTGAATTTTTCCTGTTCAGTGTTACATGTTGCAGTGAAGTGCAATGTGTGCTTGCAGAATAGTTCTTATAGGTCCAGATCTTTAAACATAACTTGTCTCATGTAGACTCCTGAAAGGTTAAGTAATTTAGCTTTGAGAACCTCTTCAGTATCTTGGTGTTTTTACTTGTTGTCAAAGTCTCATGGAAGTATTTACATGAGCTTTATATAAAAGGATGCTTTAACATTCGTTTTTATTGAAGACTACCATTCAAATTGCCAGTCACTGAATTAATAAGATGTTTAACAGCTGAATGAAACCAATATGATTCTTCTCCCTGCCACCCCATCCATTTACCTACAGAGAACAGGTCTTTGAGTTGTTGGGGTAGTCTTAATGACTAAAGTTCATGGTCCCTGTTAAATTTCTGAAAGCCAGTGGAAATGCAGAACATCTGTGTTATGTTTAGTTCCCTTTATTAGAGATACTGTTGCAGAAGACTGCCTTACAGAATTCTTTCTGACATTATAAATTTTTAAAAATAAATAAATAAATAAATAAGATGTTACATACTAACACACTCCATGTGTGGAGTTGAAAACTTTGTCAGTTTCCAAATGAAGTGAGCTGTTTTATTGCATTTTTCAGCATCTGCATTCTGAGTCCTCCTGTAACTTGGTGGAGGTAACTTTTAAAGACATGAGTGTCTTAGGTAAACTCTTGGCATCTCTTTTGCTTATTCTAAGTAATATTGCTCATCAGATTGTACATTGCCTTGAGAGACAGAAGCTGCTATCCAGAGAGCAGCACTTTTAAGAGATCAGTTATTTCAGGCATACATTACTGTATTGATTCTAGGAGCTTTTTGAGAACACTGGCACATAAATCTCTGGAAATCCTAGCACCATGGTGCTCTTTTTGATGAAAGAGGTAGTCAAAGTCAGAGAGAACATTTAAATCTTAATGTGCAGGTGGTTGTTGGTTTTGTGTGTGTTTTTTTTTTTTAAAAAAAAACAAAAAAAACACAAAAAACCAAACAAAACCCCCCCCAAATGTTTCCTGCCCAGACTGATTTGTCTTTAGGAGGTTTAATATGCTGCTGCTACCTGTGTGGCATGTTATGGTGCTGAAGCATGGGTGCTAATATAGGAAAACAGGTATTTGCTGTGAATCAATAACAGGCACCTGCAGTGTCTAAGTATTGATGGAGTTCAATATCAGCAGTAAATGCGGTTATTTTGGGCTGCAAGTATTTTAGCATAAACTTTTCAACATCATGCTCTGTCTCGTCTCTTTCTGTTGTTTCTTTGGCTATTTCAGTAAACGATGATGAATACAGGAGGCATAGCATAGTCAAGTTGATGTGTTGTGCTTGTCTTTTTTATGCTTGTTAGAGCCAAATTCAACTTTTACTGACACAGATTAGCCCTGAATGAAAAATGATTTAAGTTTGATGAGAAGTACTGCAAATAGAAGGATGGTCTAAACAAAACAGTGTAGGGATACTGGATTAAACTATCTCTTGTCTTCTACTGGTAAAACTCATTAATGGAGGAACCTATCTAGCTGAAGTACCCTAAGAGCACTAAGCTGTTTGTGGCTATTTCATTTGTTTTTCTTTGAAAATTGGTTAAAAGTTTTGACAGTGACAGTTTCCTCCTTGTGATTTGCTTTGTGCTGAATGAGAAGGAAGGGTAGAAGGAAAAGTGATTAATGGATGATGAGGCAGAGAAGTTCCTAGGAAATTAAACATTCACAAGGGAAGTAATGTGTGCAGAATCTGTACAAGTGAAGAACAAATTGGAAAGCAAAAGAAAATATTACTTTGTCATTTCTTTATGCTGCGCACTACTACTTCAGCCTATGGTCCAGCAGGTAGCCTGCTGCATTGGTTCATCTGCTGAGATTCAGGGGAGACAGGTTTTCGATAACCTTTCTCTGGATTAATCAGTAGATAATAAAAGCCATTGAGAGAATGAACCTGTAAGTGCATCTGCATCTACAAAGCTGGTAAATATTTGGTTTAGAGTTTGCATTTTAATGTAGAACAACATGATTCTGCCTAAATGTATTTGAGAAGTGATTAGCTTAGAGTCAGCTCTTGCATAGAGGGTGATCATTATATAATGTTTTTTTCCTTTTGTAAGGAATGTCGTGAAGACTTTATGCATGAGTTTAATTTTAAGCATGTGAGTTGCACTATTGACTTAAATGACAAATGGACCATTCATATATATATATATTTGTAAGCATAAATTAAGACTGTATGTTTTCTTGAGAGGGATGATGCAAATCAGCCAATGTTTTTAATATAAATAATTTTGTATGTATTTTATAAGAGTAAAAATTACTTTCTTTCTCAGGTATTGGCATAATACAATGTATGTTTGCTGTCTTTTTATTTTTTAATAGTATAATCTAAATGTGATAGATTCACAGCTTGTTGTTTTTAAAACTATTTTTACCCTAAACGCTTCCTTTAATATAAACATTGGAACTTTAATCTCTACAAGTGTGAAAGTATATTTCATATCAGAAGGATAAACTTGGTAAAAATAGAACACTAGAAGCCTTATATTCAAGATGAATTGCAGATTAAACTCAATCTGATCTGTGAAAGAATGTCACAGATCTGATTGTTTGGGGGTTTTTAGGGGAACACAATATTAATAAGTAATGTATGCAATGCAGTAGCTTGGGCAAAGCTGTTTTTCAGGCTGGGAGTTCAAAGTTCAGACAGTAATTTTAGAAAGATATATTTGTATTTGTGGTTGTTGTCTGTTCCATACTTGCTGTGTGAACCAATCCTGTAATATTGAATATACACAGATTATAAAGAAAAGGATCTGAAGAGAATAACTAGGTATATGGCCTAAAGTATATATGTTAAAAAAAAAAAGAAAAAGAAAAAAAAAAATCTGTGCAGGGGGAAGTACAGCATTGGAAATATGTTTATTTAATTCAACATAGTGGGAAGTGGGCTACTGTATGCTTCATATTTTGTTGAAATTGGATTGTGGACTCCTTTAGCTATGTTGTGTCATTGTTATATGTGTTTCATTACCAAGCAGTGAAACAATATTCAGAAGTTTGTGTATTGTGGTAATGATTGCATCTTGTCTTCATAGTAAAAATCAGGGGATTGTGTTATACTGGCAGTTTAAATTTCCTTTCCAGTTAAGAATGAGGTATATTAGGCGGTGGGATATTTCAACAAATTGTGACAGTGTGCTCTGTGATATGCAAGTCTAACTCTGATTTGCATTTCAGTGCCACCCCAGCCAAAAGGAAAATCTGACCCAAATTCAAATGCTGGGATATCCCAGTCTGCAGATAATTCTTTGCCAAACGTGTAGTTGTTACAGATAAAACTACTTGGTTTAAGTGAGAATTTGAAGCATGTTTCTCATTTTCTTGTTTTATGAACTATCTGGGCAAGATCTTGATAGTCCTGATTGATTGTTGTCTTTCTCTTTCAGCCCAGTATAGGGAATATCCAATTTCTTGGATAAGAAAAGATAGCCTTCTGCTACATGAAGCTCAGTGCTGAAAAACTGGTGTTCAGGAATTTATTTCTTCATTTCAGCAATGAGGGCAGCTACCTGTGGTTCTGGCTGGATCCTTAGTTGTTGGTTACTAACCGGCTGTCAGTGTCATTGTTGAGAACAAGAATTTATATTGGGTTTAAGCTACAGTAAAAGGTCTACCAAAAATGAAAAGCCAGGATTAAGCAAACCCCCAGTATTTAGTTTTCTTATGAGAAATGAGGAGCTGACTGATGTCACTAACAGTATCTCCTTATTATGACCTTCTTCATCAAGATGGATTAGGCAAGGGGGGTTGGACTAGATTATCTTTAAAGGTGCCTTCCAACCCAAACCATTGTATGATTCTATGGTAGACCAAGGTAGCTTTTTCACTTTAGTAAAAAGGAGTTTCTATGTGTAGAATCAAGAAATATATTGATAGGTGTTTTTCTGAGACATTTGGTAGTGTTCCTTAATTACGTTTCCTGTCAGTTAAATGTAGGCGTGAATAGCAATCCTCTTTTAATAGTTCTTGTGTTTCCTTTCAGACTGAGCGGAGCAAACCGTTACAGGCCATTTGTTTCTGCATCTTCCCTCAGGACTTTGCACAGAGTCCCACAGGCTTATTTCTTTCCCTGTTAAATATATGTGAAAAACTTCTAAGGGAGGTTACATGACAGCACGGCCTGAAGTACTAGAGTATACCTAAGACATTGTTTTCAGCTTTAGATACTGTTTATATTGAACATAACCATGGGTTTTAATGGCTGGTCAGAATGAATGTGTACATGAAGAAGCAGGTGACTGTAAATTAAATTCAGGAAAGCCTGAAGGAATAGTGGAGGAAAGAGAAATGTTTCACAAAACTTCCACTAGAGAAGAGTTTGTTGTTTGACAAGTTTGAAGTCTTTCCCACTGCTTAATGGTATGGGATAACCTAATAAGGTTCATAGTAGTAAAACATCTGTCACATCCTGTAACTGACCAGGAGACTTGTAAACTTGCTGCATGCAGACTAACCAGAATGACCTGCCGGTTTATTGCTTTTTGATTTGATTTTTGCAATTTCCTGTTATAGATAAAAATGCAGCCCATAGCTTAAAAATACAGCTTATATGTGTTGGGTTGGGGTTTTTTTTGGGGGGGGGAAGAGAGAAATTACTACTTCTCTTCGAAGTAAAGCGTGTCTAATAATTAACAATCGTAACAAAGTATATATAGTTTTGTGTGTTTCCCCTAGAGCTGATTGTGTAATGTTTGTGGAGCATTGGATTTGCTAAGTAGCTAAAGACTTCTCTACGTGGTAGTGTAAGAAGCTACAGAACTGAAAATGAGGAGCTTAGAATTTTTTTTAATATATATATAAAAATATATATAAACCACATGCTTAACTTTGTGGGTGAGTTTATTGGGTTCTAGATGCTTTTTCCTTCTCTACACAGCATCTAAACACTTTGTTCAAGGAGCATCTGAGGTATACAGTGCATGTCTCTAGGAATCTGTGTGAATCGGGTGAATTGCAGGTAAGAACTGGTTTAACAGGGCAGCTAGGAGCCTGCTTGCTGCAGAAAGAAGGCTCCTTAACAGGATAGAGATGATACTGCTTGCTGACATACTGTATAATTCTGAATGTTCTGGAGTCCTTCAGCTGTAACCTGGCCAGCTCTTAGTATTGATAGGTGTGTTTTGACATGTTTTACATCATGTGACTGGGACAGTGTTGAGGTTTGAGACTAGAGTCAATGAGTATCTTTTGTGGTCACCATAGTCATAGGAGCATTTAAGGAAACACCTTCCTCCAAATAGACCTCAGCAACAGTGAATTCAGATAAGGCACTGAATTGTGTGACCTAATTTGTGACATCAAATTAATGTATCTCACATTTTTATTAAAAATACATGTTGCATTCAGGATCTTTGCTTTTTTTTTTTAAGTCACAGTGCTGGTGCTCTATGTTGCTATTGTTGCTTCCCAAATAATGAATTCATCTTTGTTGTCATACAAGAAAGAACATGTCTAATGTTTTACACCAAGAAGTCTTCCACTAGTGCATTTATGGAAGGTAAAGCAGAGTTTTGTTTTCCAATGAAGCATTTCAAATGTTGTTTAATAGCTTTTATTTGGGTTGTTATATTTTAATATTTTAAATTAAAATTATTTTTACTTTCCTGTTGGCAAGAGGTATTTTGAAAGGTGTCTGTCCCTTTGGCATCTCAGCAGTGAGCTAACATTCAGAGAAGAACATAGCCTTTAGCCTTTTCTTTTAATTAAACATCAGAAGATCCGGATGCCAAAGGGTGAAATATATTTATTTTGTCAAACTCTTTCATCCTTGTCTTGTTGGATTGCAAGATTAGTTTGTAGTTAAGTAATGTAGGCTTTTTTGTCTTATTGGATCTATCTCTTGAGCAACTAACATTTTATTTTTCTCTTAGAGAAATAATGGTGTCTAATACATGACCAGCATGTATTAGCATAATTTTTAAGGTGAGGTGGGTTAAAACTCCTACAGTACCTCTCTCTTTTTCTGCATAAAAACACTTTCAATATAGACTGTTCTAAGAAAAATGTTACTGTTTACAGATAGCTACAAGGGAGCTGGCAGACAGAAAGAAGGAAAAGATTAAGGTAAAAGTGGACAACATGGACATACAAGTATGATCAATAAAACAAAAATACACTGTTTTGCATCTTAGATAAAAAATAGTACAGCACTATTTAAAAAAAGAAAAAAAAGAGGAAAAAACAAAAAAAAGGAAAAGGCATATGCAGAAATTTTATGGCCCAAAGTTGCCTTTAGTTACCATGGCAAGTAGAAGGGAATTGAATAGTATTTTGCTAAAGTTTATTGGGACTTATAAATCTCTCATCTTCAAGAGGAGTATTGCATTTACCCATCTATTTTCATATCTGATTTTAATCTTCAGGGTACTGTCATTCTCAGATGGCAAAACAAAGATAATAAGGCTATGAATGATTAAAAATAGTCAAAAGTTGCTGAGTTTTAACAGTACTCTAAAGCATATGGTTTCTTTTTTTGTGGCTCGCTCATTTAACTAAATCAGTATTTGATCACTACTTCAAAGTAGTTCTCACACAAAGAATTTGGGAAACATTGTAAAACTGAAAGCAGCCACCCATGGGAGAAAAAAGACTGCTGAAAATTCACAGAAGAGAGCTCCCAGAACTACCTCTGCCTTCTGCCTGAGGAAGGTTTTACAGCTTGGTAGAAGGGGCCAGAGGCAAGAGCCTGAGAAACTGATGCTGCTTTTCAGGGGAGTTTTTAATCTGCTCACCTCTTTGAGCTTCTCAGAGAAGAGAAGAATGAGGCTGAGTTAGGCTGCAGGCCAAGCGAGCCCAGGATCCCTTCTTCAACAGTAGACAATTAAATCAGTGCTTAAGGATAGAATATGGGGTAAGATATTGCGGTATTTCCCCCAGTACTTTGTGTTTTTGTTTCTTAGCTCTTAATTTTTCTTCTGCATATTTTCACTACCACTTTTTGAACCAATCTAAAATCTTGGCATTCACAGCATCCTTTAACTGTTACTTTCATAATTAGTTGTGTGGATAAAGTACTTCTTTTTGTTTGTTTTAAACCTGCTGCCTGTTACTTTGACGCCTCCTATTTTTTGAATCAAGAAAGTGAATAATAAATGAAGAAGTAATTAATCTTTTTCTCTGGTCACTATCTCTATGCTACTCACAAGTTCTCTGTCATATTCCCTTCAGTCAGCTCTCTTCCAGACTGAAGAGACATTATCTGCTTAATTCTTCTGATACAGAAGCTCTTCTATATGTCTGACCATCCTGTTTGCTTGTCTGCGTACTTCTAGGTCCAAGAGTGGTCAGTCTTTCTAGTTCTGTCATCTGCTGTGAGAAATTTCTTAGCATTGGTACACAGCAGAATTAGGTTACGATCTTAAAAAACTTAATTTAAAGAATACTTAGCGATTGCTCTGAGATCTGTTATCTGTGTGATGGTAGCTGTTTTAGAGTCCCCATCATCATGTATGAATATTCAACCCATATGTTACTTTGTATTTGTTAAGTTGCATTTTACTTGAGGTCATGACTAAATGACCTCCAAAGGTTCCTCCAGCCACAGTTACTCTATTCTGTGGTTTGTAATCCTATTGTCCGGGCACTTCAGTTCACGAAATCTTCCTTCAATTCTTTGCAAGTAATGTTCTTTTTGAGGAAATAATATGGTACCTTCTACAAGACTTAATATATTTTACTCCCATTTCAATACTGCTTATTAATTTTTTGAACAACATAAGTCCAAGCATGGATTCCTTTGGATGGTCCTTTTGGAAACCACCTTCTATTTGAAAACGTATTACTGTTTCAACCTTTTACTTCCTATCGTTTTGATGCTTATTTATCTGGGGGAAACTTTGCCTCTCATATCGTGAAAACTGGAAGAGTGCCACATAGTGAGTCCTGTTAAAAATATTTTGCTAATCCATACTAATATATAATCTTGATCCTCATGCTCATTGTCTGCTTCAAAGAACTCTAAACAATATCCCAAATTTTCCTTTAAAAAGTATTTTCAGTCTTTATGCTATATTTATCCATACACTTGCAAATTCTGTTTTTATAGTAGGCTTTATCAATCTACCTCATACAGACATCAGATATCCGTATTCTCTGTATATCAGATATCAGACATCTACTGATTACAGCTGAGTTGCTTAAAACATTGCTTTCATACCTAACCTCCTATTTCTGTGGTACTGAGACTGTTTTAAGAAATAAGTTGCAGATCACCATTAAACAACTTAGCAATTTCATGTTTGAATTTATTTAGTAATTAGTCTTCCCAAGTAGTTACAGCATAACAATTGATCTGGTTGATTTTTCAGTACAATCAAATAATTCAATCCAGTTGTTTTAACCCCTTGATGTGGTTTATCCAGGAAAAAAGATAAGGTACCTTTAGAAGGGATTCAGAGAAAGTACTTGAGTTCAGCCCTCGCTGCTGCTCTTGCTGATCTGCAAATAAATAAAAGGCATGTTCAGTCTTGCACTTTTCATAACTTGCATTTCTTAAGATTTAGTGTATAACAGGGAATTAAATGGTAGCTTCATTATCTGATACCTTGCAAATGTGCCTTAGTTCCACTAGCCTTAGAAGTTATTCTTTAATCAGTCCATTTGGAATAGGAGATGTGGGGAGAGGATAGAGCATGAGGCACTGTCTTTTAGTTCAGATGATAAAGCAGCATATTTACTGTTCTTGTATTTTTTTTTCCCCTTAATTGGATTTCACAGCAATGAGTTGCATGAAATAGGATACAACAACAAAAGCTGCACGTATGGAGCGCAGCTTTCTTTCCACAGTAACATCTCACCCCTGGTAGTAGCAGTCTTCTTGCAACTAGTAGTGATCATTTTAGTACAGTGGAATCTACATAATGCCACTACGTCTTCTACAATTTAATTTGGTTTTGTTGTTGTAAGACCCTTCAGATTGCTGTATAGTTTTTTTGTTTTGTTTTGGGTTTTTTTTTTTTGCTTTTTTATGAGGAGAAGAGAGGATAAATAAAGAGAAGAGCTCAAAGGGAAAAGAGTATAACACTAAATGATGGAGACTTAAATCTCTGACTGCCCTTGTGCATTGTGGGCTGGTTTTGTTATTTGTCCGTTGCTGGTGGTATTGATTTAAATCCTGTAATTGTACGTTGCTCTGCACATGGCTCAGGCATCTGACAAACACTGAATGATGAACTGAGCTTAAAGAGCTGATGCTAGGATTTAAGTTCATAAGGGATATGCTTTGTCAGGGCGGTATTTTTGGGAGGAAGAACCAACTCTGGGTGTTCTGCCAGTGTCAGTTTGATCTCTGGTGATTCTCTGATGTAACTACAGGCTGTTGCCACAAGGTGTGGTGCTTTTTCCCACCCAGGTGTTCCCTCACTGCACCTTCTTTTCGATCCAATGATCATCTGGTCACAGGGCTAAGTTGTGTCAATGAGGTATATAAAACTGGCCATGGGAAGCGGTGCTGGTGGCAGCAGTGATGGGGAAATAAGTGATTTTCTTTCTGATTGCGTGCTGAACCAGCTCAGTCCTGAGGCTGCACTGTTAGTGAGAATGTGACAGAGTACACTCATCTTGGGTTAGATGGAACATCAACCCATATCCTTTATTGCTTTCAGGTATGGTTTATGGTCTAACAAATGACACTGTTTGCTGAAATATATAATCCACATTCAGACTGGAAACAGAAAATAGAAGGAGAACCTTCATTATTGGAAAGATGAATGTATGAGGATTTTCTTGGGGGAGGGAATAAAATCAAAGATTTTAAGATAGAACCTGATTATTATGGCAGGACTGACATCTTGACAGAGGACTTGATTCCCATATTGCCTATGATAATTTTACCAATAACCTCTTGATTTTGCAACAAAGATCAAGTGATGATTGATCATTTTATTGCATGTTTTCATTTTTATCTTTAAACCAACACCCTTTTACTTCTTATTATTTATTCATCATGTGATCTGTCTTCAAGTTAAGGACTTACCTATATGCAAACTTAGAAAATTAAGCTATTTTAAACAATTTTAAAATTTTGTACTAAAAATTGAAAATACTTTTCTTTGATAAAAAGTGAGAGAGCTTGCAGAAACTTTAGTGCATCAGAAGTACGTAATTTTTGATATGCCAATCCTGCTAGAAAAGAAAGGGTAAATTCTAAACAAAGACAGTGAGACCAGATAATATGTAAGATATATACATTTTTATCCTCAATAGATATTTAAAAAGTGGTCTGAATGTCTGTGTATAGGTATGTCAACTGAATGAGGATAGAAATACTACAAATTCATGGCAAAGCTGGAGGTATCACAAAATACTATGCCTTTTGGATTTCCTAGAACTTAATTTTCATAGATTGCCAATGCTTCAAATGTGCAAAGTATGGAGCAAAAAAACTAAATCACAAATATGTATTATTTAGGAATAAACAATTTTAACTACATTGCAGTAATGGTAAGATACACACTCATCCTTTTTTACTTTTACAACACAAATATTTTGTAATGAAAGAAAGGGTTTTTTTTTTCTTTCTCTCTTCCCAAAGAAAATAAGTTACTTGCTGTAACCTTTGCAAACCAGAAATCAGTAGGCATACTTTCTGAAAGCTAGTTTCTTTCAGCCAAAGCAACAGTGTCTTTTCATTGCTTAATATAATGCCATAATTCTTGGTAACATTCATCTAGAGATGCTTTCATGCAAAGATAGTCTATATTGGCCTGAATTTTTTTTTGCATGTAGGTTAAGAACTGTCAGTTAAGAAGTAAAAGAGTTATCTGCCACAATCAGTATTGAGGCCACAGAAAAGAAAAATTGCTCGAAGAGGAAGATCACAAGAGTGTTTAACTTAAAAAGCTGAAGGATTATGTAGCATTGCAAAGAGGGTGCGTGCAGGCAAGATTATTCTGTCATTGGCTGGAACTTGCCTGCTTTGTCAGGCATCAGCCACTTCCCCTTCACGTTATGTAATAATTTAAAACTCTCTCTTGCTAGAGAATTTTATTTCTTGTAAGTAGCAGAAATGGAGTGTAAGGTTTTTTATCTTAGAGGCAGATGCTATTAGTCAATACTGAACATAAAAGAAATTGTATGAAAGATAACTTAATTTTCATTTTTGCCATGCTTGGTGAATAAGCAAACACATTTTCAACAATGCATGTTTTTAAATTTTCTCTGAGACCTGTGAAAGATTCTAGGTGGCATAGGTGTGCATTTTCATGGGTTATATTGTGCACAGTTACCATCTTGCTGTCCATGATTATTATTTAAGTGTACAGTATCTGAAATGTATAGTGTAGTCAGCAGGATAACTAATTCCATTTGTGCTGAAAGATAGGGCTGCCTCCTGTCAAGCCATGCTTTCAGGCACACTGCAGGTAAGATTTGACTATCATATTCTTACTGCAGTATTATTATTTTTCAGGAAGGGAAAAGTTTGTTTATACTTAACTGACTAAGTTATTTTCAAAATTATTCAGTTTGTGGATGCTCAATAAAAGAAAAGTATCTAGGTCCTGTACCAGACTCATGACACTTCACAGTATTAAATTCAGTTTCCAAAGTGAGGCTCTTGCTCTCAAGCCTTTTTCCTCCTAACTGCTTGCTGCAGAATCATCCCTGGGCAGGTAGTATTAAAGATATAACTTAAAGTAATGACTTCTGTGGAATAATGGATTTTTATCTTCCAAGATTTGTCCCTGTTTTTCAGAGCCTTTTGCTACACGTAACCTACTACTCTCTGGACACACCTTCATAACTCATCTATAGTATCTGCCCAATGTAAGTTGTTAGCTCCTCAGGGCAGGTACTTGTTTGAACAAATACACATTTTAGAATGCCATGCCAGTCTATGGCACCGCATTAAAAGATGGGATAATTAACACTGGTTAATTTTCATACCTTGTGCTTTTATAAAAAGCAGCACCTCATGTACCACACTTTTTAATTTGTATGCCAAAACTCTAGCTTGCTCAATTTTAAAGAAAATAGTGAAGCTTCTTTGTTTTGAGGCAACATTATTTTTAAAATTTATGTCCCTAATTCACCTACCAGACTACATTGAAAAAATGAGATTTCATTACTTTGTCAAAACAAATTAAAACTGTATTTTTGAAACATGATTATTTTTTTGTTTATGCATATAATAAGACATTTAGCAATCAGCCATTTCTAAAGTTTGTTCAAAGTGGTGAGATTCTTCTCAATCTAGACAATTCCAGAATCTTTTGCTCTCACAAAGATAGCTGCCTATGTCACTGCGAGCAGGGACTGGTTGCCTGAATAAGCATTTGAAGTTAAAATTGTATAAAATATGAAAGCTTGTCCTTAACACTTGTTTAGAGGAAGATTATGCTATGAAAGGGAAACCAAGGTCTGTCAGTGAAAGAAAAATAGTTTTCATTCCAATTTATCACAAAATGTATGAGGCTATGGCCATTATAAAGTCAGTAATGTTCCTAGTTCTCCTTGGCTTTCTTTCAGTGCAGTCCTGGAGAGAGCCCTCTTTTTTGAGAGAGGACAGACTACAACGTCAAAGTTTTAAATGCCAAGTACCTGGTTCTGAGTGTAACTTATAAGACATGATGTTGGAATTGCACATGAAATTTCTGTTATTTTAAACATCCTTGCTTGCATTTGCAATCCACATTTATCCATCTAGGGCATGTCCAGGTTCTCTCAATTAATATGCTAAACTTTCTGTGTCAAGCTTAAAAAAAAAAATAATAAAAAAAAAAAATATATAAACTTGACAAGTGCAGCTGTAGCTAGTGGTACTTGATCTTTCTAATATTTGGTAGTTGACTTTCTGAAAATGGGATCCTTTATTGCTGCAGTTATTTATGGATTTATAAAACCAAATGTATGTCTTTTAAGAGAAGACTCTTTGATGAGGACAGCTTCTGAAAATGTTTGCTGTGCAAACAGGAATGAGTTGGCATTTGTATGTCAATAGATTCTTTCCACAGTTTGCTTAACTAATTTTCAGATTGCCTTTGCTCTGTTATAACATTTTGTCCCCTGACTTCCCAAAACCTTCACAATTTCTTTTCCTTCTTTTCTGTTTTGAGAAACAAAAAAGGAATTTAAACCTGAGGAGTGAATCTGTGAGAGCTGTGAGTGGAACCCACCCTTAACAAATGGTCATTTGCCTTCTAAATAATAATAGGTTCATTCCTTTCCCAACAGGCGACCCTTATGGCTGTCTCTTCTTAATTTTAAAAACATGACTGTTCAGAAGCATTTCTATAGTGCTTGTTTTTTCTTGCACAGAGGCAAGCTTCCAGGTTCCTTAAAATGAATGTCATGATGTGCCAAATGTCCCTGCTTAGGAGTTAAGTAAGAAAATGCCTTCTGTTGGAGTTATTTTTCTAAATAAAAAATTCAATTCTGAAACTTCAGTTTGGATTCAGAATATTCTTAGCTAAATTACTTATTTCTCATCAAAATAAACGCTAGCTGTATTTATAGGAGCACTAAGCTGTGTATTAAGTTTGGCCTGGACTTGGAAGACCTGGAAACTTAAATCTGCTACTGAGACAGGACTGTCCACCTCTGTGACTGTCCATGTTCCCATGCTGCTGATTTTACTAATATTGCTCATATTGTCACTAAGGATGAAAAGAGACTTATCCTCAAATATCTTTGCTTAACAACCATTTGAGCTAAGTCATATACCGATGTTCAGAGCAGGGGAAGATGTTCATTTGTCTATGCATCGTTCTTTAAGCAAAACAAACTACTGTAATGTAAAAAAAAAAAAAAAAGCAAACAACAAAACAACCCCCAAAACCAGCCCAAACCCCCCCCCCCCAAAAAAAAAAAACCCCACAAAACAAACCTGTGTAGGAATATTTATTTCAGAAGTATGATAATTTAAAAAATGGAACCATGTAAATTGAATAACACATCTAGATTTGTTTATTTTCCTTTTAATGAACTCCTGTTATGATCTGAACTGTAGTTCTAAGTTTTGTGTGGATCTTAACTGGAAAATGGAGATACAGCTACTTATCAGGGGGCTTTTTGCTAGTGAACAGGTCTACAAAACCTGGAGAAGCAGAAGTATGTCCTGAGTTGTGGTGTTTTTCTGTTTCTGATAACAAGTTGTTGATCAGACTGTTAGCAGACAGATTTTTCCTCCCACACGTCTTCATTTTGATGAAGACGTGTGGCTGACCATTTTTGCAGAGATCTGTGCCAAGAATACAGCTTATATCTGCAACATGGAAGAGGAATTGTGGAAAAGTTTGGTCTTTGAATAGTTATAGAAGATTTGACAGGTATTAAAGCACTGGAGGGAACTCCAAATCCTGCTTCAAGAAAATTTTTAAGGAGTTAAAATGGTAGGAAGAGTTGAGGGAGGACAGTTACAGAAAGCAGGGCTAGGACTATAAAAGAAAATAATTTCTTCAGTAGTTTTGTTTGTCCTGTAGCATGGCAGTCTTTAAATCTTCTGTTTCTGTGGAAGAGAAATGTGAGTGTTTATCAGATGTTGTTTAGAGTGCATTAGAAATTTGTTGTTGTCTGAATTATGAGGTAATGAAGATTTTTACCCCCATCCTTTGTGCTTTTGAGTTCTCTGTTTATGGAAGAAAGTCCTGCCAGAGCTGCTCTACTTATATACCTATATAACCAGAAGCTTAAACAGTTGAGTTAAGATCGTGGTAACTGTTAAATATTTTAATAATCAGCCTTCCAGCCTTCTCAAGATTTTTTGACTTCATAAAATTGAGTCAAACAGCAAATTCAGGGGTTGTAGTTAGTCAGGTAAAAAATATTGAGACTTTATAGAACAGTACTCAAAGACAAACAGCTAAAGAGAAGACAAATAAGTGACATACTCAACACTGGTTCTTAGGCACTGTCAGCATTTCAGTCATCTTGCCTGGATGTGAGGCTTATAAGCAATATCTAAAATTAGAACTTTTAATTATGATGACATACAAAAATAATTACTTAAGACTGGGGAAAATGAAAAGTTCAATTAAAATATCTTCTTTGAGGTATGTCTGTGTACTTATTCATTGTATTAATTTTGTCCAATAGTAATTATTTAAATTATTGCTACTCTGAAGAGTGCCCTTAAAAGACTGTGCTGGCATGTTCCATGTACATGACTTCTGTAATTTGTGCCATAAGTACTCAACCTAAAATTAAAAAAAACCTAACAAAACACCTATTTTCTTTCACATCATTAATAGCCCTAGAAACTGAATGTAAGGGGTTTTTTGTAAGTGATTACATAGTGTTGCTTTTCTCGAGTCTCCTCACCAGCTGAGAAGTCCTTCTAGACAAGTTTTGCCTTTGGCAATAACTGTACAAAGCTATTGACTTCCACTGGTTGTGCAGATAGATGACAATGATTAGGAATTAAGAAGCAACTCTCTTGATAAATGCAAGAGAGGAGGATCCACTGTAATGGTAATTCAGCAACAAAGCCATTAGGAACAGGAATTTTAAACACTGAAGGTAGCAGAGCTGATTTGAAGAACATACAAAGAATGACAAAGGACTTTGTTTTCATATAGTCCAACCTTCCCTTTTTAATAATAGCTTTTAATAATATTAGTATTGGACCAAGGTGTTGCCAAAAAAGGTGACAAAGCTGATATTTTTTGTCATGGATGCTCAGATTGTGGGTATAACTGTCCACCTGCTCTTCATACTGCTGTCCTTATCAACCCATTCTTTTTTCTCATTCCAACTCCTTGTTACTTTACTATTTGCAGTTATGCTCTGATCTGAAACCTTCACAATCTAACTTTACTTACCATGGTGTAAATACTAATTTGGGATTTATTCACTCTTATTTAAATACAAGGTCTCCTTTGCCTGTGTGTCCTTAGTTTGTGCTGTTAAAATGATTCGTGACACTGTGGGTCACTGTTCAGACATTTAATCCAAAGAGACAGAGAGATACTGCTGTGGGTTACTTTGCCCTCATTTCGTGATTAGAGGGTGAAGATGGCTGGAGATGCACCTACTTAGGTGTTTGAGATGGAGTATTTCTTCAGGTCTTTGCTATGGAAGGCTTATCAATTACAAAATGTCAGTCTGTTCCTCACCAGAGCTGCATTCCCTGTTTTTGTAGCTACAAAAATATAAACCAAAAAGGTTTAAAGCAAATTCAGAGCATTCAAACAGATGCCCAAAATCCTCTCTTCATGAAAGAAAGGATGGAATTAGTGAGACTTCATGTCATTTTCTATAGGAAAGGCAAATGGCATTGTGCTGAGATTCTGAGAACGTTAAGATGTGACCTTGCCAAATAGTCTAAAATTCTGTTTTGGATTCAAAGCCTCATGAAGTCAGGAAGCTTTCTTCCATTACATTCATGGTTTTTGGATCAGGTTATAGATACTTGGTGACTAGGATATATTTTCCCTAGAGAAAGAGAGTCTTCTTTCAAGACTCATATTAACTAGGAATGGATGTTTATTGCAGGCAAAGCTGTTTTACGTCTTGGTGCTAATAGCATATAGTATATCTACAAATTCATCTTTGAACCCTGCTCTCCTATACTCTATGTCATTATTCTATATGTTAAAATGATCCCTGCTGAAAGCATAAACCACGTTCTGCATTGTTTGGAAGTAACAGATGCTGGAATCAGTTTTGACAGATAGAGGTCATCATAGGGCATGCATTATGCATGTTGTTAGCAAAAAATAAGTTTTGAATCTCTGCATGAAACATACAACAGCCCTGAATGAAAGGGTCATTCGGTGCTGTTCATAAATGCAGAGCTGCTGTAAGGAATACAAGTGGTTCATATGTTCTCATTGTTTCATATATAACAGGTATTCTAACTTATTGTGTAGTATGTTAATTCTAAAATGTAACCTTCTTCCTTGACTCATAACTATGAGATTAAATACTTAAATGCATGGTATTGTTTATGAAAGGTTTTATTTTTCTATAATGTAGACAAGTTGGTACTTTGTAAACCCTGACTCTAAGCATCCTTTCTGCTTTTCTCATGAGCTATGGTTTAGATAATCAATTTGCTACGTCTGTGACCCAGAGCTTGCCTACGAAGATTTTTCTAGGAATCCAGGGATTTTCCTGGTTTTCAAGTGAAATAAATTTCAGCTGTTTATTGGTGGAATAACTGGATCAGTTTGCTTTTTAATTTCAAGGTTGGAAACTGCTGGGGTGGTTTTGCATCTTTAAATCAGGAAGTTTCCTGACAAAAGTTTTCAGTCATGTGGAAATCTGACCTCATGGAAACCAATGAGATTTTTGCCATTAATTATGCTAGTGCATGGCTGAAATCCTGACCTTGTGTGTTGGAATTTTATCTGCTTTTATCTGTTTTTGAACGTATTAATGAATAACATTTTTATACTAGATAGATTTCCAGAAGTTTTCCACAGTTGTCAGATACTCTCAGTACTGTAGCTACATACATCACAATGGCGATGTCTCTAATGCTTATCATATTTTACATTTTAGTCATTAATGAATAATGTTTCTATATGGTTTCTATCACCAATAATCCATAATTGCACTTGAAACATTTTGGGTTTCTGTAACGTACAGCTTTTTCTTGTCTGCATTATTATATTATAGCAAGTACTCAGGATTATTAATGAGTATTTTTGTGATGAACCCATGTGCCAATTAAGAATGAAATTTCAAGATAAACAAGGAAAATATTCTAGATCTTGTCTGTCTGAACTTCAGTGAAGGAGTTAGTATACTGCCTCAGAGGAATTGATCTGTTACGAGAGTCTGGAAGAACTTGGCTTGTTTCGCCTAACCAAACAAAGGTCAAGAGCGGTACGATTGCTCTGTGTAACTACATTATGAAAATAAATGCAGACAAGGAAAAGAGCTATTCAGACTGCTGCCTCTAGATGGATGTAAGTTGGCCATGAACTAGTTTACACTGGAAAGTAGAATATTCTAAATGCTCAGAAGATAAAGTTCTAAAATGAACACTAGGAACAAACAAATGAGCTTTAGGATAAGCTTGCTAAACAGCTGAAGGACTGTATGAGTTGGTTCCTGTGGTGGTGATGGATGGGACTCGATCCATTACAGCCCAGTGTACTTTGTATAGGTTAGGAGGTGAAGGACTGGCCATGTTCTGTCCAGTTAAATGTACACCATCTCACTGTTAACATGCTAAGCTGTTTCTGAGCTACTGTACTGTAGTTATGTGGTGAAAAGAAAGTTTAGTGTTGTGTTTGGAGCTCTGTGACTCTTTGCCTCAATTTATTAACTTTTCTGTACCCTGTTTATTTCCTCTGTGCTTAATGCTGATATAAGGGAAGCTCTGTGAGAAGAACATTTATCTATGGAAAAATAACTATTCCAGAGTAGTATGTGCTTGTTTCTATTGTTTCTAATTGATTCAAAGATTTTATTTGGTCTTCTGTTCCTGGAAAAAAAAAATTAAAAAAAATGTTTAAAATCATGTAACAGGGACAGGTCCTTTTGATGATACTTTCATACAATGAGTAAAACATATTAGTTGCACACTCACTGCTTTTATATCTTGGATCAATAGATGCTGTCTACACGTCTGATATTGCTGATGCTGAAGTGAATGTATTCTCTGTGACTCAGACACACCTGTTGGAGAGCGAATTTACCTTCAGTTGTTGTACTTTGAGACACAAAGTACTTTTCAGTATCTGAGTCAAATCTAATGTGTGCCTAAATAATTCACACCAGAAAATAATTTCCCTTGTTTATACATGCATCTTTGATCAGTGGCCTTGAAGCTAGCACACAATATCATTACTAAAGTGGATGAATGAAAATAATACAGTAATTAATGAAATCACAATGTTCCTCTGTATTATTGCAATGTAGGGGAATCCTAGCCATGTATCCCTTTTATTCCAGATGCTGGTTTATTAGGTCTGGTGATAGTGTGAATGCATTATGCTAGGCAGTGTATATTCATAGCAAAGACCATGCTGAGCACAAAGAACTCCTAAGTATCACAGAATCACAGAATGTTGGGGATTGGAAGGGACCTCGAAAGATCATCTAGTCCAATCCCCCAGTAGACCAAAGACAGCAACTGGATAAAAGTAGGTAGTAAAATAATGTCAGAAGAATAAGATTTTTTTGGTTATCATAGTAGAGAGCATCTGTAGCACATCAACGCTGTAGTTTACACAGTTCCTGTAGGCATTATGGCAAAGAAGTTTTAAGGGATCTGAAGCAAGATAATGAACTCTGTTAAGACTAAGACCCTAACCCGAAAGCCTATTTAAATTAGTTGGAGTATTT
Organism: Antrostomus carolinensis; assembly: GCF_000700745.2. Classification (NCBI taxonomy): domain Eukaryota; kingdom Metazoa; phylum Chordata; class Aves; order Caprimulgiformes; family Caprimulgidae; genus Antrostomus; species Antrostomus carolinensis. The sequence goes on along the minus strand of NW_010304329.1, from coordinate 218,071 downwards.
CTAGTGAAGTCAAGAGGTGTCAGATCAAATCTTCCAACATTGTCTCTGCCAAGGGAATTTTAAAATCAAAATTGCTGTAGGATTTTACAAAATCAGGCATGTTGAATGATACACAGGTATTCTAGGCATGATGTGTTTTAACATAATTAATTCTGTATTACCTTTTGAATAATTCTGGTAGTTGACACAGCATTATTTTTTTTCCATGTTGTCTTGGCCCGGTTTTCAGAGATGCTGATAATCATAATTACTAGTGAAATAGAAAGTCATTTTACACATGTTTATGATTAATAATTTCAGCAGTATAGTATCTTTAAAAAAACCCCAGGATTTGCACTGAGAAGTGCTTGAGAGCATTTCTTGACTGTATTCTGATGAGATCAAGTCAAACGCGATGTTTTAAGTATATTGTATCTGTACACCAAAGATGTGATAAACTAAATCACCTGATACAAGGTTTCATAATGTGAATAACTTTTTGTGCATTTATTTCAACTTTCAAGTACGTCTCTAAGATGGGTGCGTGCTTATGATTTATCACATATGCAGATCTATCATTTAAATTGTGATGAGGGAGTTTCCTTGCATTAGGACAAAGTGTCAGCCTTGAGTAGATACTTGGATGCACCATTGCTTCTATTTGCCACACAACAGATGCAACATTTGTTTATGCAGAACAAGTATTTGAAAACATGACAGCCTTCAGCTGACAAATAGAGCAAAGTCTAGTATTTACCTAAGTGGAATAATGGCTTACTAATAATTAGGTGTTCATTTTAAGTAGGCCAGATATCTTGAAGAAAAGTAAAAGTTGGTGTCATTTGGGTTGAGTAATGTAAGAGCTAGTACTGCTTTGCTTAATGTTTCGTCAGCGCTTTGGATTAGTATTTATTCTTAACTACAGAGAGCAGTCGTTATTGAAGGTGATCTCTTTCATGTTTCATGCAATTCAGAGGAGATCATGGATATTTGTATTTCTTGCCAACTAAATTACAGTAGTGATCTTGCAACAGAAATAGGTCTTTTGTAGACCTGCTGATCCTTTGTTGTTAGAATTAAGTTGATTATGGTTAAATAATAGCCCAGCTACCTTGACTTTGCATGTTTTCACTCTTATTTGTATTTATTAGTATACATTCTTACAAAATCTTACTTAACCTAAAACTTTCTGGTTAAGATTATAAATGGATATGCGCACTTAATTGTAGCAATTTTTAACATCCCATGTGCAGTTAAAAACATGAAATTATTATATAAAGTTTTATTTAAATATGGAAGGAGAGTAATTAAAAACAGATCCGTTCTGTTAAAATGATACTTTCCCTGGCAGTGTATAGAGTGGAAAAAAATTATTTTCTAAAAGCTTTTAAGTCTTTACTATGTTTGTTATGGAACAGGTGGTACTTCACTTGATTTCAAGTATTATTACAGCATGTTCTTTTAGTGCAATACACTAGCTGTCCATAATGCTTTTAGGGGATTTTTTTGTGTGGGTTTTTTTTGTTTTTTTTTTTTTTTTTTTTAAATCCCATTATAGTTCTAAGAACATGGAGTTACAGTACCCACATTTTTCTGTTCTGTCTGAAATCCTGCACCACCATTTGCTACATGCTTGTGGAGGTCTCTTGAGCTGTAGTTATAAACAGTGAATTATTTCTTTGTACAGGCAGAAACACTAATCTTTGGGGAAAATAGTTTTTGTCTCAAGAAGTGGATTGCTCCCTTTAAAAAAAAAATAAATTTCACAGATCAGCTGTGTAGATCCAGCCAGTACTGATGTGGAAGGACTACTGTGCAGCTAGGCTAGATTTCTTGTCTTGAAAATGAAACCTTAAATTGATCCAGGCTTTGCTATGTATGTCCAAAAATATTGTCAAAACATGACAATAAATAAAAAAAAAAAATTCTCATAAGCCTAGAAGGATTGTCATCCTTACTGTCTTGGACATGTTCACATCAGCATTAGCCTTTTTGGTAATGCTGATCTAAAGCTGATGAGATTATACACAATATATACAGTGTCTTTAATGCTAGTTCATCACAATTTTTGCCTTGAACTACAAAGATAGCCTTAACATTTGAAACTTATGCAGATCCAGGGGTGCACATGTAGAGCAAAGAGCCTCCATAGGCATGAAGTCAACTTTACTCCAAGAAGAAGGGATGACAAAGATGTCTTTTCAAAGTAGTTCTTTTCTATTAGGTTGTACATGGTATAGTACTAAACCTTAGTGGCTTAGTCAGGTACCTATTGAAGTCAGTGTCTCTTTGATTGAGTTCTTTTGTGGTCTTCAGATTTTATTAATTGTCATTAGCTAAAAATATATACTGACTTATTTTTGTTTATTTATTTTTGTTTGTTCAGGTTTACCAAAAATGCAAGTAATTCGAAACTACAATGGAATACCACAGCCAGCGACACAAGATGGTCCACCATTGCATATCCAGATTGGGGACACTGTTGAACTAATTAGAGGAGATGCACACAGCTTATTTTGGCAGGTATTGTATCATATAGCAAATGGCTATATTCCATTAGTCCCAGGTATTAAATTCTTATTGATATATTGCTTTTCCAACTTTTTTCCTTTTTCCGCGAACAACAAAAGTTTTACCCAAAATAGATGTCAGATACAACTATTTTTACTTTTAAAGTGCAAGTAATTCCTAGACTGTGTAAAGCTTCATTCTTGCAGCCTTAGAGTAAAAGTCCTGGTGAAGTTAACCATGAGCCATCAATGTGCCAAGAAGGCCAGTGGTATCCTGGAGTGCATTAAGAATAGTGTGGGCAGCGGGTTGAGGGAAGTTATCCTCCCACTCTACTGTACCCTAGTGAGGCCACATCTGGAGTACTGTGTCCAGTTCTGGGCTCCCCAGTTCAAGAAAGACAAGGAACTACTGGAGATAGTCCAATTGGAGGGCTTCAGAGATGATCAGAAGACTGGAGCATCTTTCTTATGAGGATAGACTCAGGGAGCTGGGTCCATTTAACTTGGAGAAGACTCAGAGGGGATCTTATCAATGCTTATGAATACCTTAAGGATGAGTGTTGAGAGGATGGGGCCAGACTCTTTTCAGTGGTGCTCAGTGACAGAACAAGGGGCAGTGGGCACAAACTGGAACACAGGAATTTTCCTGAGATGAGGAGGAATTTTATGTTGAATGTGACAGACCATTGGAACAGGCTGCCCAGAGAGGTTGTGGAGTCTCCTTCTCTGGAGCTATTCAAAACCTACCTGGATGCAATCCTGTGCAGGCTGCTGGAGATGTACATGCTTCGGCAGGAGGGTTGGACTAGATGATCTTCAGAGGTCCCTTCCAACCCCTAACATTCTGTGATTTTGTAATATAGGGTGGTCGATAGTGACAAGTTATTTTACTTTCCTTAGTAAACACTGAACTACATAAAAAGAGAAGGATGGTCTTATGCTGATAGTCATGCATCCACTTATGCATGACTACCTTTCTTTGCTCAGTCAAGGTGCAAGACCAGAAGACCCATGGTGCTGGTGCTTGGCTAACAGAGAATGAAATGAGGAAAGGAAGAAGGGCTGGGGTGGGGAGATATAAGAAAAAACTTGGTGTTTTAAATGGAAATTTCAGACCCTTTAACCAGAGCACTACTAGTTGTTTCAGCTGTAGTAGTGCAGCTTTGAAGTAGTCAGATTTTTATTATAGATGTGAATACTTCTCTCCTCTTCTGAGTTGGGTTTGAGTAAATTGATACCTGCTTAACCTGAGGGTGGGCTTTCAGGGGTGCTGCAGTGCCTACCGTAAGATATAATGTCATTCTGGTTTCACAGGCTTGCATTGCAATTACCTGACATCCTCAGGCAATCATGTTTCTCAAGTATGCTAAAAGAATACAGCTATTTCCTGGACTGATTCTTTCCTTTTTCAAAACCAGCTCTTCTTTGATGCAGATTGAACTCATATGAAGTAATAGCTATTACAGATGTGCTTTCCAGTGCTTCAGTAGCTAGTGATCCTACTGTAGACAGCCAAAAAGTGTTAAGTGTATTGTAAATACACATAACGATATTAAATTGAAACACTGGGAAGGCAGCACTGTAGAAGTGCCTTTTTTCCCCCACTTTGGTTTGTAATTTTTCATCTGTCTCCTTCCTCTCTTCACCACACTTTGCAGTAAGACAAAAATGAGTGAAGGACATGATAATCTATAAATTTTAGCTATCCTGGAGTTCTAGTTTTGTGCATGTCCAGTGGAGTTAATGGGCATTGCATAGCTAGGTAGCAGGCAGCAGTCTGGTAATTTAGATTAAATGTGTCAAATGACTTCAGAAAGTCTTCCTTGTTAAAACAGGTACAGAGTTGTGAATCAGCCTACAGTCTTGCTGAGACTGTCATTGAAATAAATGTACTGAAGGGCTTCATTGGCCCTTATTTATATGAATATATATGTACATGTACATGTAATATACATTTTAATACATAATATAATAATTTAGAAATACATTGTAATAGTATGTACATAATAAACATTTTAAAACTAGTTCTGTCCAGTCCTTTGCTTATGCTTTTATAATGACCATAAGCTATTATAGGGCAGTGTTTAAGGGAAATGCTTACTCATCAAACAATAAGCAATTAGCAAGCAAGAAACATAAAGTAGAAAGCAATGATTAGTAGAAGTAAAGTATGATGGCATAATAATTTTGCTGTTATTAATGAGTTGATGGATAGATCTTAAATTTTGAAATCATCATCTGACATCAGGTCATGGTTTTGTGTATGAATGACACAAAGCTTTGATGAATTTAGCAAGGATTTCTGAAGTAAACAAAATGTCCTAGTCTCCTAAGGACATTATCAGATTATTTGTATACGCACTTTATCGACAGACCATTTTAAAGTGAGCTGTTTCCTTCAGCAATGTGTAATAAATCAAACCCTATTGTGTTTAAGGATATGCTTTTATTTACCAAAGCCATCTGCAGTTATCTCATGTGAAGCTTGTCTTCAGAAGACAAAGCCTTTCTTGAGTTGTCTCAGTGCTTGTTACATTCATGGCATTGCTCAAAATGCAAAGGCAAAGTTTTGTGCTGTTCCTAGTACTTGAGGATATTTTGTATGATGAGAGAGTCTGTCCATGTGACTTCTCTACTGCTGCTTTTGCTTTGGTCTTGGTGTACTGTCCATAGTACACGAAGTTGTAGCCTCTCTGAGCCCAACAAAGTGACACATCTGTGTCCTGCAGCTGCACAGCACAGAATCTTCCAACAAGTGGTGACATCTAAGGAAATTACAGGATTGTTGTTTGGGCAGAGTGTATTTCTGTCCACTGATGATATATTTTCTCACCACTTCATTTCAATGAATGTTCAGTGTCCTCCAGATGGTTCATTTTTTCCTGCAAGTGCCATTTATGTGTTACCTACAGAATACTTAAAGTATACATATGGATATTACAATACAGCCTATGGACTGCAGTTCAGCTTCCTTACTCTGAATATGTATACGTTATAATGTCTGCATTGTGATAACGATTTACACAGCTTATCTCAGGATCTTTGCTCCTCTGGGTTTTTAAGCTGTGACTAGTATCACTATGTACTACTCGCAGTTTCTAGGCCAAGTAATGTAATGCTGGCTCTACATCATATTGTCCCATGGTCTGGTGCTACAGTTTCTTCAGTGGATGTAATGTGGCTTTATTGTTTTATTTTTTCATTTTTTTAATTTTTACTTGAGGTCATAGAACAGCTCAGTTTAGTATAATTCAGTGCAGATTGAGGCATTTAAATGTATGCAAATCAGAGCTAGCTTTTATTCTAGGTTTCAGGGTGTGCAAATACATTTCTGGAAAAAAAACCCAAAACCAGTAAGAGATAATCCTGTAAGTATCCAGACTATATTTCTGAATTGCAGGAGGAAGTGCTAGAAACGTTATGAAACGCTGTTGAACATTTGATATAACGTCCCTTTTTGCACTTTCAGAAGGTAACACAGGGGTCTGTCCCTGAGCTCATCAAATTTTGATCCTTGGTTGTTATTTAGTTGTTGTGAACATATGTTGTATGATATCTCATCTTGTTCAGGTTTTTTCACTTTATATAAATGTTTCTCATGAATAGCAATGGTGTGTGGGCACAGACAAAACTAATGTTCACTTGCACTCCTTCAAATGCTTTTTCTCATTAATATATCTTATTTAGTGGCTGGTCTTCCTGACTGGGATACCACTTGCTATTCAGATAAGATTAGTATTGTAAATAAGTATCACTTAGATGGAAGACTGTGTCAGAGCTCTGCTTGTAGGTTAAGTCTGTACTTCAGAGATTCATGTTTCAGGAGTAAATAGAATATATGGATGCAAGGGGTAACCTGTATTCAAGCAGATAGTGGGAAAGAGGGCAAGGAAGCTTTGCTGAACACAAGTTAAATCTATATGATTGTTGCTTGTTTGCACATAATTCAGCATATTATAGCTTAAATACTGATTAACTGTTTTTCTCTCTTCTCTGCCTCCTCTGCACTTCTCTGTATATTCAGTAAGGATAGCAATTACTGGGTTTACTATCTCTGTGTGATAAAACACATAATGATCTCTCTAGGAAAATGATGCACTCATTGTGCTTAGGGTATCACAATCAAATAATGTTTTCATTTCTTCATAAACCTTCATTAATCATTGCTTTTACATTCAGCTCCACCCTACTTGAAATCATTCAATTCTGTTTTGTGTGTTGATATTAGGGTACAATTACACATTTAGTGTTACAGAATCAAAATGAGCTAAACACCCAAAGAAATTCCATGTCTGTTTCTGAAGCATTTTTTCCAATTTTAGTTTGTTGCATGTATGCCATCAAAAAGAATTTAAAAAGGTAACTTTCAATATTACAATGCTTGTAAAGCACTCATTCTTACTCTCATTGCTAAATGTTCATAGTTTATTATGTTTATGGTCAGTATATTAAATTTAATATGGCTGGGTTAAACATTTATGTGCTTTTTAAAAATCTATTAAATGAAATCATGTTTACCAAAATACGCATTTTGATACCTTCATTTTATGTATCTGTGTTCAGAAATTTTAGCTATATGCTCTGTTCTGCTCTGAAAAATGTGCTTAGCATGGTCACAGCCAAATGTTTACTAGGACTAGAAAGGTGTTTTTATTTTGCTATTCTGGCTGGCTAAGGAAGTGTTCTTCAGGAGAGCTTTGTGGCAAGTTGTGAGCTGCTGAGGCATGGCTCTGTGATGATCAGGTCACTTTTGGCCCTTAGAAGCCCAGAGTAAATTGGTGGCCCTGCAACTTTGGGCCAGTAGTTTTTACGTAAAAGGCTCGGTTTAGGCCATGCTGAATCCATTTCTGTGGCTGGTCTCCCAGTTGTGTGGGTGCATCTATAACAAGTTGTGAGTATATCATCGACAGTTAATCCTTAATTCTGTTAGTATTGTGGTGCTCATCTGATTTCCAATGGTTTGCATCACTTATGAAAACCCATAATTATAGAAATTTGTATCTGAATTGGCTGATGGATTATTAGCTGTAAGTTCCCGCTGGTGTTAGCATGATTTCTCAGGTGCTGCAGCTGCCACGGCATGTTGGTGTTGTTATTGTGGAGGTCCGTAATGTTGCAGTGTGGCAGCGCTCACTAGAGTGATGGTAACTGAGGAGGAAGTAACTTGAAAGGCAATAATTAACATTAATGAAGATATCGGACACTGGCAGACATTGACAGAACTGGGAATCACAACCCAGGCTCTGAGCCTCCTTTTTGCATCTCCTCTCTTGGAGGTCTCAGGTGTATCAGCTATAATTATTACTTAATTATATAAATTAGAAAAACCACCAACAACAAAAACCACACAATTATTTAGTAACACTTTTAGAACAGCATTTTATTTTAAAGCCTCTTTGGCATACTCTTACTGTCCTAAATCCCTGTGCATGTATTATTATTTACTATTAATGCTCATTATGTCTCAAAAATGGAAAACTTTGTTGTTTTTTTTTTCTAGGGCAGGAATCTAACAACAGGAGAGCTTGGATTCTTCCCAAGTGATGCAGTAAAGCCTAGCCCATGTGTAAGTTCAATTGTTTAATTCTGTTTGTCATCTTATAGAAAAACTGCCTAGTTCATACTATTGCTTTATTAATTCTGCCTTACAAAAACCATATTGTTTCTAGTTCCTTTGTGTTTTCATGATATGTTCAATATTGCTTAAAATATAGCATTCTAATACTTTTGGTTATCAGGTGTAAATAGGACATGTCAAGAAAACATGTTTGAGAAGCAGATTTAACTTTTTGGAATATTAATTGAACTGTCTAAAGAGTTTTCAGAGTATAGAACAGACACATTTTATGTGAAAGTGCACTTTCTTCCTTCCCCAATAGTAAAGTGAGAAGGCTGTGGTTCTAATCTATTCCCCAGTCACTTTGACTTAGAGAGAGGAATTACACCGTGAGTAGTGAGTTCAAAAAAGCATCTGAATTCAAACTGCTCAGTAAATTTTTCTCCTCTCTGTAGGTTCTTACCTGCCTTTACTTCACACAAGGATGTTTTTAAATGTAGAAAAGTTCAGGATAACAATAAGAATTATTAGTTTATAATATGTACTGAAGAGTTTTGTATACAGATGTGATGATGCATTAATATACTGTACTCTTGTTTCTTCATTCTCTACCTTCTATAACACTGTGCGTCAGATTACTATTTATCCCTTTGTTGAGATCAATTGATGTAAACCCGTAAAATCCACAATAAATCATGTTCTTTGCTTTAAGACAGCTTTAACTTATTTTGACATGATTCACAACAGTTTGACTCAATAATAGAATTGCTTTCATTACAGCAATCAAGATGTGCCACTTAAATGGTTTATAAGTAGGTGGAATCAGCTGTTAGTGGCTGCATTTTGATATGCCTTTAAGGCTTATATTGTGCCTTAGTTTCTGAAAGGAATATACATGTGATACTAAAGAGTATAAATACATTATATAGGATATATATATCCTATATAATACATATTTAGTATCCTATATTTTCAGAATTTTGTTTGAAGAGGGAGGCACAGAATATTTGTAGGTACAAGGTATGTTAGATTGGGTGAGAGAACAGATGCAGAATAAAGATGCTTTCTTCTATCCACCCCTTGCTTATTTTAAAAGTTGTGGATTTCCTGTGCCATGGTGTCACCGTCCTGGACACAGGCACTACCTGCTACATATTGGTGACAGGTTCTTGAAGCCACCTAGCCAAGTCATTGTTATAGTACATTTGACAGCAACTGTAGCAACATTTTAGGAACCCCCAGTATACTTTAAAGCAGAGGAAGTGGGATATCCAAAGTTAGGAAAAATGCTGCTGAGGTTTTGCGAAGGGGGCATTGTAGTGATAAAGCTTTCTGCTAAATTTAAAACACATTATTTGTAGGAGTATTGAAAATAATACAGTTTTACAGAATGAATAAATATTATTCATGAAATGTTACCAACTGGTGTCATGATCAGAACAAAAAGAAAAATTGATGCTTCACCACTGTTAACTTTGAAGGATGAAATATAAACATCTTATTATGATAAATGATGCAGTTAAAGATACTGAAACATCAATCAGGTTTTAAACATGCTATAACTTTTACTGTTATTATTAAGTCTAACAGTCTTTACAACCAGATGATATAAAAATGCCCAGAAACAGCATAAAATACATACATCAAAAGACTTTAGGAATGAATATTGAATGAAAAACTGCTGAGGTCCAGAATATCTATATTCCAGACTTTTCACAGATGTACCTATAAACTATTTTTTCCTCTTTACAGTAAGTAATATGTGTCAGCAGACATTTTCTGCACCATACGAGTAACATCTGTTTCTTCCTAGCTTTCCTCCAGTTTTTTTATTTCCATAGAGACAATGGATATATAGCACAGTATGAACCAAGAGCTTCTGGAATAATGTTTGATTTTACTCTGTTTCATGACAATCAACACCACTTGTTTTATATATATATATATGTGTGTGTGTGTGTGTGTGTGTATATATATATATGTATATCTGTCCATTCAAAATTAATGAAAAGGACTATTCATCTATTGTTTAACTGCTCTGGAGGATGGACTTAAACCATCTTTGACTTTTTATCTTCTTTCCAACATAGTAGGACTACTTGACAAATTAAGAATATATATTTTTAAACTATTATTTTTTTTCTCCTGCTACTGATAGAAAGCATGCTATTTAATTAGTCCTATGGGCAATAGTACAAATCATTAAAGGTGTGATTATTCTGTAGATTAAATATATTATTGAAATAGCTCCCAGCATGTAAAGACTCTGTAAGTGCCTAGTTGTCCTTGAAATATCTCATTTGGTCACTTCACTGGAACATTTCTCATAGGAATTCTTTGTCAGCATGTTCATAATCTGTTAACTTGGTTTTCCAAGTCTCACCATTAGAAGCAGAGGTGCCCAGGTAATGCCTTGAGTTGCTGTAGGGATATGAAGTGCCACAGCTGCTGCCAGTGGTAGTACCTGGCTGTGTTAGGCCCCCTGCACTTCAAGGAGGTTTGCATGCCACCAGCACTACCAGTGGTGCTGCTTGAGAGCCCTTTGCCTGCATTATTTGAGAGGAATGCATGTTTCCTTTTTCTCTCTCAAGATTAACTTAATGACTGTTTTAACACTTGGATAGATTTACTGATGTGCAAGCTAAACATGTGACCCTAGTTTAATCACAGTAAACTTTGATGATTTCTACACTACTGTCTGCTTTGTTATTTAGGGAAAAATGTGAGTTTTGGGCTGTACTGTAGAATTCAGAGTTTTATAATAAAAATCTTGGTTTAGAGGCATTTGAGTAAGTGAAGTGGTTATGTATTTAGTCTGAGTGACCATTATGTCAAAGGCAGTAAGCAAATATTTATGAAGTTTGCAAATTTTGGTTCATGGAAATTAATCTTAACAGTGCAGGGATAGAAGTTATTTAAACTTGGCCAAAACCCTATCCTATCATAAAAACCTGAGCAGTTTTGTTTGCTTCTGTGGAGAAAGAGAAGTTGGGAGAGATACTAATTTAATTCCTCAACTAAGTTTTTTGAAAACTTTCTCAATGAAAGTTAACTAAGAATATACTAAAGGAGTTTTAAGTGAAGTGTTTGGAGTAAGTGTATTATATAATTCCAGTGTTCAGGCTTCTCAGCATGAAGATAAGAGCCTTAAAATGGTAAAATTGTAATAATTCCTGTTTCAATAATTAGTAATTCTGCATTCCAGTAACTCTGCTTTTTTGAGGAGACTGCAAGATAATATATTACCAACACAAGTGGTTGTAAATATCATATTCCTCTGCACTTTCCTGCAACTCAGACTGTCTGCTGTCACCTAGTTTACAATATCCTGGTTCAATAATAGCTTCATAGCTTCCTATTCTGCTTTTTTTCCATTCAAAAGCTGCCCGTTACTACCTCAGCAATACTGCTAGAACATATCATGGCATTTTGGACTGGTTAACACACAAATTTTGTGTTACTTGACACTTGCAAATATAACTGCAGAATACTGTGATTAAATATGGAGGGAGGTGGGGATTTTCTTTTGGGGGGGGTGGGGTGGTGGATTGTGGGGTTTTTTTGGGGGGGGTGGTGGTTTGGGGTTTTTCTGGTTTTGTTTTTTGGGGGTTTTTTGTTCTATCACTGGAGTCTATTTCAATATCAGGTCTAGAGACTTCATAGAATCTTGATTTAAATTTCAATTAATTTAAATTTGTTGAAGACATTCTATATATAATAAATAAAAATAAAGTGAGAAGAATGTTACCATAACTTTTTCCCTATTAGATGCTGGAAAGTAATAAAACACTCTTTGGTTTTACTGGAATTAAAAAAATAAATCACTTGCTTATCTAAGAATATATGACATTAGGTTATAAGTCTGTAAGATATATTCTAAGCTTCCACTAAAATCAATTTTTTAACAAGTTTCACATGTCGATTTAGAAGAAGCAGGGTAATACTAAGTATCATACACCAATAGGAGATGGTCAAGATGAAATGCTGATTTCCATGGGGATTGCTATCCTGTGCGTCTTGTGCATGTATAAAAAATATCTATGCATATGTTTATGTGTACGTATAACACCCATTTTGCAAACTGATTGTAGTTTGCTTAATTTTTTCAAGTGAATTTGAGAATCAGATTCCATGCTTATTAAATCCAGTACAAGAATTAACTAAGTCAAACACAAAGGTATGAATGATGTCGTACAATACACTACATGGATTATCCTCAACTCTCTTGGAAGATGTGTTTCCTAGTAGACTTTCTAAGGCCATACAATTCTGAAAACATGAAGTGAATTTTATACATGTTACTGTAAATTTGATGCACACTTTAATTATATTTTTCAACAATATGTAGCATTGTGCTATTTTATATGAGATTTGAATGTAGATACCGTCAGAAAAACTTACAACAGTTCTATTAAGTAAAAAAAAAATTAAAAAAAAATCTGTCACATCAGCAAAGAGCTAAAACATTCTGTATGACTTTCAGAATGGTATGGAATATTTATTATAACTTCCTGCAGAAGAAAATAGACTTGTAGACTAATTGGGTCATCTGTTTTTTTAACTTATCCCATCTGGCTATTGACAATTAGATCAATGCTATCTAATTTGTGTTGATTAGAAAAAAAAACTCGATCCTCATTCTCTTGTGTCTTTTCATGTCCTAGGTTCCTAAACCAGTAGACTACTCTTCACAACTGTGGTGAGTCCCTATCTAGTCTTACTAGAATCTCTTTGAAAGAAGCAGTCATAGAAAGACAATTGTGTTTGTTACAATTTAATTTATATTGGTTTAATGTTTCTAGGCTTCTGAAGAAGGCATTGTGTAATGGTTTGGGAAAACAACACCATGCATTGCTTAAAAGCATTTCTGATGTAATAAAGTGCTTAATGATTTTGACTTTTTGTTTACAAACCTGTAGCTGTGCAGCCTTAGTCCCAGAGGTCTGAAATAGAATAATAAGAAATGAGTATAATATGAAGTGTGCAAGTAGATCTTACATGTTAAGTGAATAAAGAGAAGGAATAATGATAAATGCATCTTGTCTCATGAGTAATTCTGCATTTCCTTAAAAAAACCCAAACAAACAAAAAAACTGTAGAAATATAAAAGGACAGTGTATTAAAACTACAACTACTGCTGGTCTGGGGCTTATGTAGTGTGTGAACTCTTTACTGGAATTCGACTCGCTTCTTGAAAGGTGATTCTGAGAAAAGGGAATAAGCATAACTTGTGCTCTTTCATTGGTTTTATGCTTTGTCATTTAGATATAAGTTCTGATTTTCTCTAGTTTGTCAAAAGTGAAATCAGAATCAGATCTAAACAAATAACAAGCCAAATAGAATGTTTAATATTTAAAATGGGTATTTTAAATGAAATTCTAGCGTTTGCTCTATTTATAATTTTGTTAGAAGAAAGCATTATGGATCAGTCTTTATTTTCTAAGGATTTATAATATAATTTTGTTAGAAGAAAGCATTATGGATCGGTCTTTATTTTCTAAGGATTTATAATACTTTATAATACTTTATAATTATAATACTTTATAATTGAACTCTTTACTGGAATTCGACTCGCTTCTTGAAAGGTGATTCTGAGAAAAGGGAATAAGCATAACTTGTGCTCTTTCATTGGTTTTATGCTTTGTCATTTAGATATAAGTTCTGATTTTCTCTAGTTTGTCAAAAGTGAAATCAGAATCAGATCTAAACAAATAACAAGCCAAATAGAATGTTTAATATTTAAAATGAGTATTTTAAATGAAATTCTAGCGTTTGCTCTATTTATAATTTTGTTAGAAGAAAGCATTATGGATCAGTCTTTATTTTCTAAGGATTTATAATACTTAAATGAAAAATAACTTTAGGCTGAATACTTGCACATGTATTTTATGCTAAACTTCAAAATGCATTTTCCCTGGTTTGTTTCACGAAATAACTACTTTTTTATTTAAAGCTCTCTTCTAACTGGCAGTGATCTATTAGTAGGAAATTTTACATAGCAGTGGTCTGTGATGTTGACTGTCTTTAGACTACTTTCTAAAATGGTAAAATAAGCATAATTTCCCTGGAAGCTAAGTCACTTTCCTCAATTAACAGTTTAGCCTCTAGTTTTGCAAATAAATATCTGCTGACAGCCTCTCATGAAGTCCCACCCAAATCAGCAAGGCAGAGCAAGGACACAAATCTGCTTGTACAGTCAGGCTGCAGAATTGATGACTTATTTGTCTTGGCTTTCAACATGTAGTATCAGCTCTTTGAAATTTGGACATACTAGGCTGAAAGGCTGAATTTTTTTTGTTTTGCTTGTGCATGTTTAGTCTACCCCATTACACTTTAGCCTTTAGAGGTATGAATAATTATGAAACCAAATGAAAATTGTTTGTTTGTATAAATACCAAATTTTTGTATGGATCTTTTTGACCTAATATATACTGGTGCTTGATTCTCCACTCTGTTAAGATAAATCCCACTAGAACTCAAGGGGGTTCAAAGGTTCTGGACCACTGGTTTATTGCAACACATGATTCAGAAAAACATTTGGTTTTATGAGCTATCCAAGCCAGTAATAATTCAGCTAATGCTCAGGCTCAAGTACTTTCCTTAACAGGCATTGTATTAAACATGTGCACAAGTACTTTTCTAATTAAGAATTCCCCCCTACCTGCCTTTTCCCCAGTGTGGAATTTTTTTCATGCTTTATTCTTTGTTCAAATAGCTAGAAGTGGTATTCAGTTGCAACTCTCATATTTTTAAGGTCCCATTATATGCAGAATACTGGGACTCTGCATTGCATATTTAATAGACTTTTCTTTGTAGCTTTGAAAAAATAATATGCAATTTTTATTGTTCTTTGTTAAAGGTTTGCAGGAGGAATGGAAAGACTGCAAGCAGAGAGTGAACTTATTAACAGAGTAAATAGCACTTACCTGGTGCGGCACAGGACCAAGGAGTCAGGAGAATACGCAATTAGTATTAAGTAAGTGGAATAAGATCTTCTACAGAAAGTTTTCCTGTTCTCATTTATGTCTTGATAATATTTGAAATAAATAAGGAAAATAAAAACCTGTTTCAATTTATATAATCATACACAAGCTTTGAGAGAGTCAATATAGGAAAACTGAAGTTGCTGACAAAAATACACAGAATTTATAGTAGGAAGGTAGCAATGGTTTTACAGTGCTAGTGTAGCAAACAGGTCTACAAAAATGATGATCTAGTATACCGGGTGAGAGTAAGCAAGTGTTGGGAGTGTAATGTGGTCTGCTTCTCTGAAGTGATCATGAATGTTTCAGAGAACTTGTCAAAGCCATTTGCATCTCAGACATTTCAGTAAAATGTGGGTTCATAAATTTTGTAGATTCAAATTGTGAGAGTCTTGTTTGCTTTCATGTTTATCAACATAAATATAAAAGTAAGAAATACACAGGAAATCCCAATTAGGATGAGCAGTTGTGACTTTTTCCCTGAATACAGATTACCTCTTCAGCTGTACTTTAATAAATATATTTGGTTAATTAGATGTCAACTTTGGTTTGGCACAGATATACATTTTGTCTGAAGAATTTATTTCAGTGGTGTTATTGGGGCATGCCCTTAGGTAGTTATTGATTGCGTCTGATTAAAAACACATTTATATTCATAAGTTCTTCATTGCCCATAGGTACAATAATGAAGTGAAACACATCAAGATTTTAACAAGAGATGGCTTTTTCCACATTGCAGAAAACAGAAAATTTAAAAATTTAATGGTAAGCATTGATTAGTTTTTAACAATATATGATTTTCTATGTAGCTGTTGCTGTTAGTGAGAGCTACTTTGGTTTGTGAAATTACAGAAGGCCGTGAGAGCGAGAGATTTGAATTGTATCTATATGTGTTAGTAGGATAATTTTTTTTTTAATATTTGTGGTTAATGCTTTAAGTGATGTTAGTATGTGCTTAAAACTACATATTTATATTTAGGACTTGATGGTGTCCTTTGCAGTGATGTGGAAGAAAGGAGGAATTTGAATTCCATGCATCAGGCCACTATGGAGTTAGGCTGACTCTTGAAAGGAGAATTTGATGTCTTTGGAATCTTCCCTTAGACAGTAATGATCTCTAAAAGTAGCTAGGTGAACATTCCTTCCCAGCCCACCACATGTATACGTGTACTGCTGAACATAGTGATGCCTATTGTTGTGTAATTTTAGAGGGAGAAGGATCTAAGGTGCAGCTGTGTCAGAGAGCCCAGAAAAACTTGAGAGAGGCTGGTCTCCTGGTCTTGGTGCACCAGGCAAAGAAGTTCAGCTAGAGAATGGGGCTGTCTAAACTGATAATAGATCAGAAATCCTTGTTGGAATAGTAGTAATCTGGAGACAATATCAGCTAGTCTAAATTAAAGCAACTGTGTGGCTACTTCAAATTTATACTCTGTGGTGGTAAACCACTAGCAAGCTATAGTAATAGCACACAAGACATAGGCTCTCTCATTAACTTTCACTCCAACTATAGGCATAATTCAGTCCCAGAAATAAGAGTTTGGTGTTCTGACTGTCCAGATCAGTGAATTTTCAATGTTATGTCAGAGTCACCTTGTACTGGGAAGAAATTCCTTTTTTTGTACTTCAATTTTGAAGAATTTCTTGATATCTCATTTTGCTCAGACAAGACTCATAAATACAAGGTGTCTGAATGAATTACCTTAGTGCATTTGTAAAATTTTACTGCTTAAGCATTTGCTGATGCATTGTTAAAGGAAGCTCATTCAATGTATTATATTTAGTGCAATCAATTGGATTAAAACTTATGCTGCAGCCTTCCTGCATGCATATCCAAATACTCTAAAACAATAAAGAAAAATGAAGAACAATGCAAAACAAGAGTAGGGAGAGAAGCTTTAAAACTGAGAGACCTTAGAAATTATTTTTTATTTAAGCACTGATACTCTGTAAAGCAAGAGTGGTAAAAAATCAAGCAGAAATCTCTGCTTTGCCTAACCCTATTTGAAGTAAGTGCTCATTAGGATGGCAAGAAAACAAATTTCCTGATGAAGAATGCACCAAGCTGTTTTTGCACTCCAATATATTAATTTGACACTTAAAAAAAATATAAAAAAGTGTTTAGTGTTAGGGCTGAGGACCCCAAGATCATCATTGGTAGCAACAGAAATCATGGTGTTCCTCAAATGCATGAAGGAGGTGGTGGCTACTTAATCTGCAAACACTACAAATGATTCACTGAAAACTGATGAGAACATATGAGCGCTCTCAGGATCTTGACAAAGCATGTGAGCTGGAGTCGCATGCTACCTGATATCTGCTTATGGTAATGATGCAGTGTAATGCACTGATGCAGGTTCCAAAATAGAGCTGAATGGTCAGAGGTAGATGTACAGGACACAAACTTGGATAAAAAAGAAACAAAAAGAATATGCATTGCATCAAAGAATTGAGAGGACAAAAGAAATGTTACCTTATTGCTACCAATTTAGTCTTGCTAACATTCAATTATGAAAAAGTCATTTCATAACTCAGTTTCGGGGTATTATGAGGTCTGCCCTTGAGAGTTATAGACAAGTGATAGTGTCAGTACTGTTTGCAATTGCTGTGGAGCAACTGCTTTGTTCTGAGTAGATGCCAGAGAAAGTAACAGTGGAAGAAGAGAGGAACGAAAGTAACCTGAGTAGAACTGGGAGCAGAAGAGAGATAAAGTCAGCAGCCATGGAAACCTAAAGTAGTGATCTGCAGTGACACAGTGTTCTGTACTACTTTGGAGATGGTTCAAGTAGAACAGCTCTTATACGTAGTTTTCATTGTACATGTGAAGAACTTTCACAAGAGTGATTAAAATGTGCTAAGTGTGTAAAGCAGGCCAAGGTGCAGTGAGAGGTCAGCTCTGCTGCTGCTGTGACTCATGGTAATGTGACAGACTCCTGAGGGGCCCCTTCCAAACTGGCAGGGGCTACTTACCTTACTCACCTGTTTGTAAGCTTGCTTCTGAGATTTGTGCCATGAGTGCTTTAGAAGCCAGTTGTTTGTCGACTGGTTTCATATTAAATGGTATTAAAAATTAAACTTTTAAAAGCAACTGAATGTTCATGACCCAAAGTATTTTTTCTCAGTTTGTAACTATTTTACTTACTTTGCCAACAAATAAAATCTATTTAGTTGAAATTCTTACTATCTTTACCAAACAGCATAATTCTTACAGATTTATGTGGTGCAAAAAGGCATCAAATGTTTCACACTAATTATTTTACCATTTATCCAGAAATCCTACTTTGAATGCTGCTTACTTACAAATCACCCTCTCTGTTGTCTTGGTAATTTGGATGTCTGATACTTGGTGATGATATGTGACCAAAAATTTGGTTGCTGTCATTGTAGCTTGTGTGCTGTGGTGGTATTGGCAAACAAAGCCCAAACAGGTCATAGTCTCCTGACCTTTCTCCTTACTTGGAGTGTGTCAGGTCTGTGATTATAAACTGTTAAAAGGAGGTGTCGATTTTACTTGGCTTTACTTAGCTTTGGACTCTGCGTTAGAACAAGTTTGAGACATGCAACAGCTCACAGTGTGGGGAGTGAAGTGCTCCAGAGTTCCATTCAGAAGATAACCTCCAAACTATTATCAAGAACTTACGGTTTATGCACAAGACTTTGGACTAAATAATTTGAGAGTCATTTTGTTTGGCTGGAATTAATATATCACTAAACGGATATAGGCCGTTGTAGGCTAATAATTTTCTTAAATTTTTTGTTTAACTAGAAGGACATGATTGAACACAGTACTATTTCCTTATTTTGACCTAAGCTTGGCTTGGTCAACTTCGATTTTTGGAAATCTAACTGTAAGTAGAATAGAATGACAGAGTTAGTGGTAGGAGTGAAGGGATTACAGTAAGTACCTTGCTTCGTGCTTGCATTTCTGAAGAGTGAAATCCCACACTTGAAGTATCATTAATCAAATTAAATACATTTACTTTTAATTTTCTGGTCACTTTTATTCTAGACTGTGTACAAACTGTGATATTGACGTTATTAGGGCCAATTCAAATGTAATAGTCAATGGTAGGGGTTTAAGATCACAAAGGAGTAACAAGAGCTGTCAGTATTTTAGAATAGAAGCTAAAGTAACTTATCTCTTTGGTTACATAAACTATTTGAAACAGTTTTTTATATTTTCACATATATATATATATGCATGTGCGTGCATATATAAAAAAATTTGAGCATTTATATAAAATTTGTCTGTGTGTGTAAGTCTGTTTATATACATGCACATGTATACACACACAGACACAAATTTTTTGGATTGGACCCAAGGAGAATGTGAAATGCTGGATTTTTCAGAATGCACTATCTGAAATTCCTCACCCAGAAAACTCCCACAAATTTTAGTGGCAGGGCCTTGAAAGTTTCAAATGGTCCATGTATCTGCTCATTAAGTTGCTGTTGACTTATATGCTTACATGCAAACTGCATGCTTTATTTTGGATCTATGTACTTACAAATGTATATGTGGATAAACATCACTTATCATTGCAAAAGATATTTGAGAAAACAAAGACAGTTACTGTTGCATACTTAACAAGCAGCTGATCTTGCCTTCTGCCTGACTTCAGAAAAGCAAATACGTGCTCAGTCTGGCTCAAAGGAGCAATAAGTGTTCTCTTACTCAAAAAAACCCAACAAAAACCAGTTAAGTATCAGTGTAAAAGCAGTCAATATTTAGGGTACTTGATTTTTTTAAAAAATACGTACTGTGTGATGTTGTATTATAAAATAGTTTACTGAAATGATAAAACTGTCACTGACTGTACATCAGAATGTTGAAAAGGATGTGATTTCAATTTCTAGTGACATAGTATTTTTCCTTTCTGAAAGGAACTCGTAGAATACTATAAGCACCACTCTCTCAAAGAAGGCTTTCGAAGTTTGGATACTACTCTTCAATTTCCATACAAAGAATCTGAAAACTCAGTGGGACAAAGGAGTAACAAAACAGGTGTTAACTGTGAGTACTATAAATTTTTGTATATTATTTTCTGTCATATAAATATTATAAGGACAAGGTATTCTGAACATCTTCATTTTCAATTTTTGACTTATAACCAATTAATATGGTAATATTTTTAGCTAGGATTTTTTAAACTAAGCAGATTCAGATCTGCCAGGAGGTTTATAAACATGTCTAGCAAGTTTGTCTTGCTGCCAAACTTAAAATCTCCCTGATATTCAAAAAATTTATTAGGCATGCTGGTGAGAGATTAAACTGCATCCTGCCTAGTTTTTTCAGGCGTTTGCAAACACGTAGCTACAAATGTTAAAAATATCTGTGACAATTTCTAATCCTTAAAAAGAGATTTAAATAAATCCGTCTTGTAGTGTAGCCATATGAAGTAGCATCTCAGTAATACCACATAAATTTCTAAAAGAAGCATTAGACTTACTGTGTAATAATTATTTTTATGCCTGCCTTTTAACCTTAAATGTTTATTACAGACCTCTGAGCTTCTGAAAGTTAAGGTACTATTGTACAATGTAAATAGCAGTTAAAAAGTTTTGAAGTTTAGAAATAAGCTGAGAAGATTTATAAAGCATGTGATATTCTTTATTTAATCTATTACAACTTAAGTGGAAGTTAGCGTGGTTTCTAGGACATTTACAAGTTCCATATTACTGATAAAAACTACCACATGGCTGGCCTCTGGAAAATATATTATGTTTCTTTCAAAAAGCCAATATTAGATTTGCAGTTCTGCAGACAATGGCTGTATCTTTGTACTGCAACAGGTAGTAAGGAGAAAATATAAATTAAGAGGGATTTTAACATTATGAAGACTAGTATGAAAGACCATAGAATCCAGTCTGATCTTTGTGATGATGAAGCTGACTGTGTTAACTTTCATTTGCTGTATTTACTTGCTTGCCTCTATTCCATAACATTTCTATAACTTTGGAGACCTTCTTCCTCTCCTAATTAAAGTGAAGATAATTTAGGACAGATGATTGTAAGAAACCAGTGCATCTTTGTGCATTTCATTTACTCTGTCTCTATCTCCCCATTTCTTTTTATTCCTTCCACTTCTGTTTTCTTTCACTGCCACCCAGGACTCCTGTCAGTTGTTTCTTTGCGGTGCTGTATCTCAGTACATCTCCATTCTTGGTGAATTTCTGCCCTGTCCTTTCTTCTTCCTTTAGCTTGCAATATCCCTTTGCTTCTCTCTTCTTCTTGTCATCTCTTGTGCTTTCCTCATCCCTTGCCTCCTCACAGCATTGTGGCTTTAATTGTTGAGAGGATATACCCTGTTTATGTCACTTTGCATTTGTTTTGGTTATTGTTGACTGTGAGCAGAGCTGATTTGTTTTCTTTCCATTCTTAGGCCAGTCAGGATATCTGTACTGTCCATCAACTTATTAGTCTGCGAGAGTATTAGCTCAATTGTTTCAGGCTTTACAGGATACAAGACTTACAGTACATCCTCATTACCTTAAGGCCACATACAAAAGAAAACATCTCCTTTAACGAGATCTTTTGGGCAGTATATGGAAGAGCAAGGAAATGCGTGTGGGATGCTCTCATTTTAGTCAGGTGTATCTCTGCTACAGTAAATATCAGCCATTCAGTGTTACGAACTGTGCTGATGGGAACTGACAGGTTTTGTCTTAGGCCTAACCGATCAAAAAAATCTCTCCATTCTCAGATTCCTCATAAAATCTAATAGATTTCTACAATTCTGCTAGCCACCTAGATTGACTCTGGATGACCCTTTCATTTAATGGATTTGACAGTTTTCTTTTAAGTGTTAGCATGCCCTTTTTTTTTTTTTTTTTTTTTTTTTTTTAAGCAAAATTTCCATGATTATCAGCCCATCTGTGAGTCACGCTGCTCAGTTTTAAAAGCTGTCCTGTTAGTTTTTACCAGGTTGATGTTGGAATCACTATAGATCTAGGCTGTGTGAACGCTGCTAGGCTGAATTTGGAAAGAAGTTGGTTAGGCTGCAGTCTTGTATAGCAGAGGAAGCAAGTAAGGCAATGGTTGGACACTAAGTTCACTTCACAGCCCTCAGTGAGAACCACCACACATCTGGGTTTTTTTTACCTCTTCTCACTTAATCTGAGTGCAAGAAAAAAGATGTTGAAAGAAAGCCAGTTAAGTCAGCTAAAGAGGGAGGGAGGGAGGGAGGGGGACACTTTCCCACTTTTCAGTTGTTCAACTACTCAGTGTCACATTCACCTTATTTTAACAAGCATGGGGCTGAAGCTAGTTCGTGTAATGAACTTTGACAGTTTCAAGCTGTTTTTAAGGAGGTTTTGGTTTCAGTTCAGTGTTTTGTACTACACTATTCACATGACTGTATCTGGATTTTTTTAATGAGACCATCTTTTGAAAAGGCATCAGCTGCTTATTCAGAACAGCTGGTATTTAGCATATATAATTGACAGAATAAGTGGCAAAAGTAGTTCTAAAAAAACATGAGTTGAACCACTGTAGACTTTGACAGAGTTGTATCAATTGCTGCTGCCAAAATTTGACTTTCACAGAGCTGCTGTAAAATTGAATGGTAATACCAAATTAACTTTCTAGAATAATGTAAGAAAGGATTATATTATTTTTTGTAATTGTCATGTTTTCGTTTACCCATTGAAGGAAAGAAAATCAAGTGGCATTTCAATATAAATCATAATAAGTCACCTTGTAACTTCTTAAATTTTCAGAGAATTTGATTCTTCCTTCAGCATCTACTAGATTTTTTTGAACAAAAATCTTCATTTTATGGAGATAGTTAAGTTGGCTTCCCACTTTAATTAGAACTTTGCATTTTAGTCTCCTGGTCTTGCAGAAGTCACCCATTCTGTTCTGATGCCTGACAGACATTTACTTTTCTCAATATAGAAATTAAAGTTAATTAGGAAGATTTTTTCGGAAATGGTACATTCTTTCTTCTTAATTTTTCAGTCCTAGGCTTTTCTAGATGTAGTATGATCAAATTTTGTTTTGCTACACAGAAAGATACTAATTCTTAGATTAGAGGGATGATCGATCATTTAATGAAATAAAGGCCAAAATGTAAGAAAAGTTGACGTTCTTCTACAGAGTAGTTTTTGGCACTTTATTTCCAATCTAATGATGCAGAGCACAATCATATTGAGAAATCTGAGTCTTTATGAAATTTAGATTTTAATATAACCTAAATCACAAAGCCAAATACTATTTGAGTGATGGTTTTTCATCACCTATAGACTAGGAGAAGGTATATTAACTAGTTTTATCACATCATTCTACTAGTTTATGCATTAACTGTGTAAAAGTATCTGTTAATAAAGTAAAATTAAACAAGTGTCACCTCAAACCCTTAAGGAAACAAAAGAACCTAGCCTTTCTCCTTAAAAACCAACACCAAAACCCTTTTAAGTGATGTTTAAAACCAGACTTAATTATCTGTAGAAATCTAGTAGGATTTCCATGCTCTCATATGTTTAGTTGTCCAGAATTTCACACGTAAAACCAAACCTCCACTTATATGGGACAGAAATTCTTGAAAAATTAAGATAATGTATGAACAGGAAAGGACCAGTCACCTTCTCTATATAGCACCTAATCTGTCTTTATTCCTGCCTGCTACTTTTGCACACTATCATTGTACTTCTGTAGAAGTAAAGGCAGTTATTTGTCTCTAAGGATGGGCATACTACTTCAGTCAGGTTGCCCTTTCAGTTTGTGTAGCATATTTCCACACAGAGCTGTCACCTAGCTCCAGTATAAAGGAATTCCCCTGGTAACCTCATGCATTCTTAGATAATCCATTTAGTATTAGAGGTAGAGAAAGCACCACCACTCTGAAGTATCAGAACAGTTTGTAGCGTGCAAGAGGCCCCAGAGTATGTTTCTTTTGTTTTAATTTATGACACTAACCTAAACTGCTGTCCGTTTATGTTGTGGTTTTTTGGGTTTTTTTTTTGTGTTTGGTTTTTTGTTTTGTTTTGTTTTTTTTTTAAGAAATAACTGGTAGCTTATGAACGTTAAAATACAGTATTGGTCCTGTGTGTTTTATTTATGCTAGTAGTTTCATTTTCACAAATGTATCTATCCTGATCCAGGTAAGATGCACAAAACAGTATCATTACCTCCACCATGGATTCTTTGTTAATTCCTTGCATAAAATAGTTCTACTTGTCATTTGTGCAAATGTGTCATGTTTAGTCACAAGAATAAGTTCAGGGAAGTAGCTGTACATGATGAATATAACCCTGCTACATTTTTAAGGAACACTCTTGGTCAGTAATTATAGATATTATTAAGCATAATTTAGAGGCTACATTATCAGTTATCCAGTTGAGGATGATCTTCCCTTTCCAAATCACAGCTGGGAGCAAAAGATCCCAACCTCATTAGATATTGTACACTACATATCTTCTTTAAAAGAAGGACAAAATGTGAGGACATGTCAACAAACTATATTTCCATTTGAAGGGATTTTAGTTCACTTAATTTCATTTTGTGTTTAAAAATACATTGATGTTAGGTTTGGTGTCAGGGGAGGAACTCTAAAATTTCACCTGAGAAAGCTGTTACAGGGACTAGGTTGATGTGCTGGTTCTTCAGAGGCCAAACTTAACACTTTTTTTGCTTGCTCAAGGGTTTTCTCTCAAGTCAGGGAAAACTGTAAAGATGAGCAATACTGTTTGGGCCTTAGAGGATGTAGTTTAGCCGTGGAATTCCTACTGATGTTAATGATTATCAGAGCAAAATGCATGCTTTTTCCCATGCATAATATGAGACCTCAGTTCAACTGGTACTTAGACTGTGTTCCTAATTAAGGGTGTGTGACTAGTCTTCCTGGGCTGAAAAGGAGTTCTTACATATGTATGAGTTTCTGCTTTTGTACTGTTAAGGAGTGGGGCACACAAAATTAAAGAAGAAGAAGAAAAAATCTGTTAAATCTGAAAATATTTGCAAGAGTCTGCAGTTTTAATTTGGTTTTCTGAAATCCTGAATGGGTATCTTCTTTCTGCTATACTTTTTGAAAAATGCAATTGTTAAAAATTAAATCATAGATCCAAATTTTCTAGTTATTATAGTCAATTTCCTTCCAGACATCCTTAGTAGGGAACCTTAGTTTCCTTATTATCAATGAATTATATAGTTAAAAAACTATTATTTAAATCTTGTGCCAATATTTCAATGTTCTTTTGCTTTTCTCTTTTTCTCTTTCTTTCTCTAAGCCCCTTCTTTGTTCTGTGGGTTTTCTTTTGTAACTCCTCCAGACTACAGCTTTGTTCCCCCTTCCTCCACTCCTTTCTGGTCAGGTACTGCTTTACTGCTTTTATACTTCTAAATTTGCTTCTGTTGTTTCTGTGTGCAGCAAGTGAGGGAAGGGACGAATCTAATACTTAAATTCTTCTCTCACTCCAGAACCTGAGTTATTACATGTTATTCTTGGAGTGTAACAAAAAATCAAACTCTTAAACTTCTGAAAAAGTGTATCTTAGAATAAGCAGTTTGAATAGGTGTTGCAAAACTCAGTTGTTGCAGCAGATTCAATCAGTGATCACTTGGCTGTTAATTTGCTATGTAGTTGATGTCTATGAGCTATATATATTTTAATATATTTGTTCAAATGCACAAACCTGAAAATTTCACTGCTTGTAGATAAATAATGTATTCGTCCCATCCCTGCAGCAAATCATACTGTAGCAGCACCTTAGAATACAGTAGGGTTTTTGTAGAAAATGCTTTCTTTAAATTCTGAATTACCATTGTTAATTAATTTTACCCATCAGCTTTCTAAATATTGTTTTCTTTATTCTCATTTAACCGTCTCTGGCTTTAATAAATGCAAACATTTTAAAGTAGAGTACTGAATAAAAAATACTTGAAGTAGTAGCAGTGGTAGTCTCAATTAGTGCATCAGTATGGCTATGACTTCCTCTAGTCCCCAAGACCTAGTTTTCAGAGAGGTGAACTACATCACTGGACAATTCAAGAAGAATTTTGCTAGTAAAAAGGTAAATGCCTTTGAGGAACATATGGAAGGAGCTACTACTGTTAAGAAAGCCGTGTTCGCTCACGTACACCAACACACCTCTGTGTACAGGGAATGGACGACTTGGCTTAGGTTGTGCAAAGCAGGATTGAGGCTGACTTTTGCACTAGGGAAAGGGAGGTGTCTAGCGTGCATGAATGTGATTGTAGTCATAACCAAGATCTGAGTAGGCAACATGTTTTACACCTGCCCCACAGAGATAATCCAGATTGCTTAGTGCTCAGGGGTGGATTCTTATAGCTTTCAATAATTTCTAGAAGGGAGAAGGATGTAGGTGGCAGCTTGGTAGTAGAATGGCTAGTGTGCTTACTTGTGCTGAGAGTGTCTCTGATGAGCCGTCCCTCGATTCATGCCAGGGATTTCAATTTCAGTGTCCTGTACTGCTCTTGAATGTTTTGCCCCTCAGTTGTTCATTGTTTCGGGGTCTGTTTTGTCTATTTCTGTCTCCTTACATACAGATTTTTTGGGTGGCAGATACTTTTACTTCCTCTCAGTAGTCACAACATTGACTAAGAGTCCAAGCTTTAAGGCACTCTTCCAGTTGACATTTACTCATATAAAGTATGCAACTGTAGAAAAGATGAATAGAAAGTCATTCTGGTATAGCCATTTACCCTGTGGTCATGACATTCAGCTGGAATGTCTGAAGCACTCAAGAACACAAAGGAGATGAGCTTTGGCCCT
Source organism: Antrostomus carolinensis (assembly GCF_000700745.2). Taxonomy (NCBI): domain Eukaryota; kingdom Metazoa; phylum Chordata; class Aves; order Caprimulgiformes; family Caprimulgidae; genus Antrostomus; species Antrostomus carolinensis. The sequence continues at coordinate 191,313 of NW_010304329.1, read as the reverse complement.
TTATTGTAAGTAAATAAAATGAGCTTCTATAATTTTGGGCAAGGATAGAAGATAATCTCTTTCATTCAACTGCACAGTACTTGATCGTAAAGTCCATTCTTACTGAAACTGGTATCTGTTCCCTGAAAACAAAATTGTGAAGTGGCCTACAGTGGCAGAACAGCAATCAAGACTCAGAGTCACTTTAAGCCTATCACACATTCCCATATATGGTTTCAACAAATTGTAATTATATTCCTTTTTTTGTAAGAAAAACTGCTTTATCTGAAAATTCTTAAGTAACTGTAACAGTAAGGATTCAATGTCTTGCGTATCACAAGATGCTGTGTGAAGTATTTCTTTCTACAAGTATGAAATAGTAAAGGAAAATACTGATTAGTAATTTTTAATTTAAGTTTATCTACCTGTTTGAATGGGACTTCATATTCTGATAGATAGGCTACATCGTATGTTCTTAGTAAAACCATCTTTTTAAAAATAGCCAGAGAATTTGCTTACATTAAATGAACAAGTAATTATTACAAGTATTTTTTTTCAAAAGGGTCTTCAGAACTTCCTTAGTTCTACTGATATGGAAGTTGATAACTCAGGAAAAGGGTTAAGCTGACTTGGGAGCACTGCTGGAGGTGCTGCCCATGCTTGTATAATAGAACTGAGGTTTGTTAAACAGTGCAAGTAAATGTATGTCGCTTCAAGGAGCATGGAAGCCAATACACAAGAGCAACCCTTAGGGCATATGGCTGCAGAATTACGAAGAGGGCATACCACAAGGAGAGAGAAAGAGCTACTCACAGCTTTTATAAAGATACACTGGCCCTTGTGGAATTGAAGCACAGGAAGAAATGTGAGCTAGACTAGCCTGCTGTGATCACATGGAGCCTCTTTTTTGTGAACCATAGTTCCTTTATCAGTGGCCCAAACCTAGTATTAAAATTAATTTGCAGCACGTCTATCTCATTGTCAATGAGGAACTTTTCCAACATACTCTAGTGTTGAATCAAAACTGACTATATAGTTCCCAGTCTTCTCTTCTCCTGTTTGCAGAAGGAAAGGCTAGGTTAATCAAAAGTGTATTGTTGTCACTCACGCATGTGCCTTTTATTCACCTCTATCAGATTTCTCACACTATTTCCTGTTAATCCTCTGAGTATCTCCCTCCTACTACACAAGGTTTAGTTATTACTGCTTTCTCAATAGCTTCTTTTCTGTTTTCTTGCTTTTTCTCTTTCCCCCACTTTAATATCTCATTCATGGTCTCCTGTTGGGTACTTTCTTTCCATCAGTCTCTGCTGTATATCCCATTCTGTCTTCCTCATCCTTCCTGTAGCTATCCTATTTCTTTCATTCAGCATTTCTTCTCTCTCCCATCTGTACAGATGTCTTTTCTACATGCTGACTGTCTTCTCTCAAGTTTCATTTATCCTGGGACAGCTCTGATTGGGAATTCAGGGTTGATAGCCTCTACTCAAGTTGTTTTTGTGACACACACATCTCTTTCACAGAGGGATATGGCTAACATTTTTTCCAAAATTAGCACTGTCATGATATAAAAGAGGGCATAATCTGTTGCCAAAACAGTTTTTTAGGCATTCCATTTTTATGATACATCTAATAATAATAATTTAAACATAATATTTGTTGTTATTTTAAAACAAATTGTTTTTATTGTCTCTAAGTTAAAAATATTTGAATACATAATGATTTTCATGTATTTAATACTATTATGCAAAAGCCTCTTTTTCTATGAAATGACCTCAGTGGGGTCAGAAGAAATGTTAAATACGAGCAGAGCTGCAACTGTCAAAATTTTCCAGCTCATTTGTCATGTTTTGTGTTCCTGATTCAAATTAAAGGCAGCTAGCTATGAACTTTTAGTATTACACTGTTGAAGGCATTGCTAAAACTAGAATCTTAATGGTATTTCCTAAAGACGATTGGGAATTTCTAAGAAATTGGAAAGAGTTCTGAGAAAGATTATGATTATATGTACATTATATCAAGTCATCCATCATGATCATACGATAAATTCTTTTGAAATCTTTTCAGCTGGAGCTTGCTTGTTCTCATAAATTTCTACCTACAGTGGCTTACATAGGAAAACAACTGCAAAAGAAAATGGCATTAATGGGAGGGAAAAAAAAAGAAAAGAATGCTTTGGCCAAATTATCCATCTGCAAAATGCCATAGAATAGTAGATGTTTTTTCTAAACTGCTCAAGTCAAAGACCTTTATCTCTTAGGTGCTATGCCCACTTTCCTCTCATTGGAAAAGTCAAGGGTTTTTTTTGCAAGTTTGGACATATTACATCAGGGTTAAAAATAAGATTATTTGGGAGAGGGGGTTGGTTTTTGAAATTAGTTTTTTTTATGTTTGCTTTTTAAAAATAATTCCCAGTGTTTTATTGCTTAAAACGCCTGGGCTTTAAATTGGCAAAACGCTCACATAGTGACGTAGCTTAGAATTTTTAAGTATTAATTTCACTGCAACTTTAGAAAAAAATTGTAAGAATATTTTTCTTCATGAAAAGTTTTGTAGAACAGATTCACTGGTGATTTACAGAATAAACTGAAGAGTAGATTTACATCAGTCAATGTTCATGCAGATTGTAACAAATGATCCATACAAATTTCCTGTGGAAACTCTTTACTTTTTTGCTCATGCTGATGTTAGCATCCGATTTTAAGTGCATTAATATTTAACTTGGGAGTTGTTTTTGAAAGAACAGCACCTTATTCTGTTTGTTTTGCTTCATTAGAGGTTTAAAATTAAATCAACTGTAAATGCTAATAATTCTTTTGGAAAGAAACTGGTGACCTGTAAAATATGTTGATGCATGTAACTGGCAGCAAGTTTTATTATGAAGCACAAAAATACAATAATTGTGAATGTGTTTAGCAATTTTGAGGTGGGGGATATTTTATTTATGTCTCATCTAGTTCGACTTTTTTCTAAAAATAAAAAGAACTATTAAAAAATAACATAAAATCCCTTCAACTCTTACACCATTTACCTATGTTTAAACCTTCTTGATCTGTGTAGTGCCGATGCTTTCACATTTGCATAAGAATAATACTAGTGTACATTATTGTGAAAATATTGTTTTGTATTTTACAGTACTGTTATTTACATTACTGTCATAGCCTTCAATTGACAAACATCAATGTCTGTTTCATTTCAGTGCTAAGCCCAAAGGTGATAGGCATTGCTATAGCCAGGTATGACTTCTGTGCAAGAGACATGAGAGAACTGTCCTTATTGAAAGGAGATGTTGTAAAAATTTATACAAAGATGAGTACAAATGGCTGGTGGAGAGGTGAAGTAAATGGAAGGGTAAGATTGATTTTGTTTTATTTCTTTGTCTCATTTCTGCCTTCACTGACAGTGATTTTGTAAAAAAAAGAAAAAAAAAGAAAAAAAAAGTAAAAGAAGTGTGTTCCTACATCGTAAACCTTCTTTGTTTATTTAAATTCACAAGATGCAGTGCGTTCTCATCTCTGTTTCATAGGAGCCAGGCAGGACTCTTGCCAGGCAGCTTTCCCAGCATCTAAATTAATTGGTTATTTAATGTGACCTACCAGGCTGAACATTTGGGCAAGATTATATGGCTGGAAAATAACCAGGATTAATAGTACAGCTACAGCTGAACTTTCTTGAACTGTGTTGCACGTGCGTATTTAGGGTCAAAAGCTCAGGTTCTGGTGCTGTGGAAGTTTGTTTAGGAGTTTAAAACAGAATGATTTCCACACCTTTCTGCTAGACTATAATGCAATCGAATCAGCTGCTTCTTTGATCTCTAAAAATATGTGGCTCATATGAAGTGGCATATTTAGCAGGGATTTTTACAAAGTCACTTTACACTGCACTCTGAGACTTTCATGGAAGTAAAGTTTCAGTTTTAACCTATAGAAGCTATATTGTTCCAATCTTAGTATACTGCTCTTTAATGCAGATCAGTCAGAAGTGTTTGAGGCTGCTGTTTCCATGTCTAAAGGGCTGAGATGCAGGGTCAAGGAGTATGAGGTGGAAGAAAGTAGATTGGCTGGAAACTGGAAGTGACAGTCTAGTTGAAGCACATTTACTGTTTTATGCAATTTGGAGAATTTTTTTTAATATACATAGGCCTGGTTATGGTCTTAAAGTCAAATGGTCAATGAGAGAATAAGAAATAGGAAAGCAGAAGAAATGATGGTCATCTTACATACATTTTACATGTGAAGAAAACTGAGCATCTCACTCTAATGCAGCTACCCACATACTAAAGGATGCCATGTTATATACTAGCATTCTTTCTGATAACTTTCACAGTTTGGACTTCAAACCATAAGCTCATCTCTGGACATATTTTGGTAAGGTAGCCCAGAATAAAATCTATGCAGTTACTTCTTCCAATCATGCTCTAGGTTTGTTTTTGAGGTCTTTCATGAGTGTTAAATTGATTTAGGTATAAAGAAGTCTGAAAAACCTAAAGCGAATAGATAAGACAATAGAAAATATATTACATTGCTTCCCCGTGTGTTTTATATAATCCTTATTTGACATATCATTAATCTCAGAATGGAGATAGCATTATAACTTATGAAGTGTAAAACACAACTCCACCTTCAAGTTCTATCTTATTTAAAACTACTGTTGGTGGCAGTGGAATTTGACTCCATGTAATGCAATTGAATCAGTCACTATTTCCTTTGTAAGAGGACTCCCTGGATCTGACTGAAACCTGTCAAATATTTAACCGCTCACTCAAAATTAGCAACATTCTGCCTGTAGTAAAACTACTTTTGCTCTTGGTATTTCTAGATTTTTTCTGAATGCTTAGACTTCCAATTTGAGTAAAAGGGGTTTTTTTGGGAGGGAGGTGGAGTGTGTAGATTAAGTCTCCAAATCATCATATTTGCAAGTTATTCTTTTATTTAGAGTACTTACCCAAACTGTAATCTTATGTTTACTAAACAGACCCATCCTTGTTTTTTCCTTGTTCAACCATTTAAAAAAAAGCCTGTGCATCTCATGTATTTTGTTCTGCTTTTCCCCTTTTTAGGTGGGCTGGTTTCCATCAACTTATGTGGAAGAGGACGAATGAATTAAAAACTTTCCTCTGCTGACCAGCAGTTTCAGGGATTTTAAAAATTTATTATCTTCAAAGTCTTGTTGGTCTTGTTAAGTATTTAAACAGCAACATTTTTGTCTGTCAGAACCTTCCAATCTTGATGTTGGGATTTATACAGAAGTTTGTGCTGACAGATTATTACCTTGCCCAGAGCTGTGCAAGAAACAACCTGCCAGTTTGCCATCACTGGGGATCAGTACAAAGTCCAACCCTCACCTTCCCAGAAGATCTCTGGAAAACAAATTTCTTTATGCTCCTTTTCATTTCACCCTGTACTACACCAGGAATGCTAGCTATGGCTGAATATTTAATAAGTCCATTTTCTTCTAGCTAACATCTGTGATGATACAAGGAGATGAAGGCTTGTTATTCCTTATCACTGTATGCAGAAAAGAGAGTTCAATCATTCCAGTGGGCCTATAGTCAGTAGACTTGTCTTGAAACTTCAAACTACTTATCACCTTACAAACAGTTTTACTCTCACAAAAACATTCTGAAGGAAATATGAATGTAGTAAACATGAGAAGCATTCATGCATATATAATTAGTTAACAGACTGCTTTGAGGTCCTGCCTAAAGCTTCTAACAATGTGTTTAAAGAACATTTTAAAAAGGTGTAGTGATGTGGTATTGCTTGAAAAAGCATCCACAAAATGGCATTGTGGGATCCTTTCTTTGTCATCCCAGGTCTTTTTCTGTAAGGTTTTTTCATTTAAGCAGCTGACCATAAAAGTGCAACTGAGGATAGTCATGACAAGACATGACAAATTTTCAGCATTAACATTAAATAAATATTGTAGACCTATTCTGTAGGAGAATATACTAATGCAAGATGATGTCACTTCTCAAGAACAAATCTGTTTATTTTAATCTCTTGATTGATTCAGATGAAATTTAATGCTTCCAATTATAAACTGTCTTCTCCTAGTTAGACAGGAGTTTCTGTCACCTTTTGTACTCTTACAAGGTAATGCAAAGGGAACTTGCAGACTTCTTTGTGCCCTTTCCTCTCTTGTTCCCTGGGATGTTAATAGCATTTCAGTGAGTGAGTGATCTTGTTGCAGTTATGAACATCCCCAAGGAAAAATGTGTCTAGATTAGCAGGCTTGAAACATCAGACCTTGTAAAGTGGTGTCCACCCTTTGGTGAAGCAGCATTTTAATATATTTGTGGAGGATCAGAAGTTGTGTAGTTACAAGCTAAAATAAATGAGTGATGTCTTTGGTATGCATTTTCAAATATTTAGATAATGTCTAACTTGGCTCGAAAGCTTCTAAGAAAATAAAGCTCTTAAATGCATTTGCTTTCTACTATAACATTGACCAATCAAGAAAGTTAATTCATCCTGTCCCACATCCTCTCTTTTGCTTTTTGTCTTTTCACATAAGCATCTTGCAATTAGTGTGCATAGACACTGCATGATTTAACACCACAGTTTTACCAGCTCTACAAGCAACTTAATATCCATTGTTTGTCCACAGAGCAGAATCTGCTAGTACATATTTCAGATTCTTTTTGGCTATCCCCAGTGTTCTTTGCTTCTTTCTGGCCTCCTTTTGGCCATCAGGAAGAACCAAGCACAGCTTAGAGGATTCACAATAATCCCCTTCATGTCTGCAACTACCTTAGCCACCTGCTACACCTAGCATACACTGCTGTGTAAGTAGGGGAAAGAGGGGGTCTTCCTTCTCTAGAAATCCTCCACTTGGGAGATTCAGCCTTGCAGACAAAACTCTGCTGATGCCCTAACTTTTCAAGGATTTACCTCAAAATTATGTAAACTGTGATTGTGTTGATTACATTACTTGATGGAACAACTGAGAACATTTGTAAATATGTAGATTATGCATAAAACATATTTTGTAAATGATGTGTACAGCAGAGTAGACTAGGGTATACAGTCTTTGATCATGTTTTGCCACGCAGTTTTATTGTCTCTTGTGAGCTTGATCCTATATTCCTTAAGTAGACAAAGTTGATTCTTTCACAGTTTTGCCTGCTCAAGGGGTAGAGGAGTAGGCTCTAGGCCTGTGAAATGTTTAGTGCTTTGCTGTCATAGTTCTGAGAAGAGGCAGTTTAATTCAATATGAGTTGAGAAATACATCAGTAATTTTCAACAGCTTGGTTTTAGAATCATTTTGAGTAGTCATTCCATCCTAAAGTTGCTGTAAAGCTTTTAAGCAATTTCTGAATCCAGTAATCAGCCTTGGAGAAGAATGAAAAGCATAGCTAAACTTACTTTTGTGGCATAAATCTACATGTCATTGTCTGGTTTTAGTGCTCTGTATTGGTTGAGTTAATGCTGCATCTTAAACTATATTTTAAGTACCAAAGACTTCCTAAATATTCTGGAGTGTCTCTTTCATGTGCTGCTTTTGCCTGTACGGAGGCTTTGTTGTCATGCAATAATGGAGTTACAGTACTTTAATTTGTACTATTTTGTAAATATGTTAAATATAATAAACTGGCTAATTTTTTGTTTAATGATATGTGTCAAAATGTGTAGTTGGCTAGTATGAAGGTTGTGCTTCGTTTGTCCAACCTCCTTCTCATTGTGAGCAGAAGTTGCTAATGTTCTGGTTTGGTTTCCCAGATTTGTATGATCCTTGTTTAGCTGTAAAACTGAGTTGTCAATGTAAATGGGATAGTATAACTCCTTGAGAGCTTTTTATTGTCAGGATGATTTGCCTTCTGCCACATCCAGGAATGTGGTGGGGTTTTTTGTTTTGTTTTTTAGCTCTAGAGGTTTTTGTCTATCAAAGATGATACTTGCAGCTTTTTGATTGAAAAAATGTTGTTCTTAAAAAGTTTTCTTTTATGTGTCATGTTTCATAGCAATGTCCTTTCTCTTCTTCCTTCTGCTTTCTCCCTCTGTCATATGTGAATTAACATACAAATTCAGCTTGATTTGAGCTAAGATCTGAAAATATAGTCTGTGTCTAGTTTCATGGGCTTCTTGATAACCTTTTCATGATATAACCTATTCAGGCATTTTTTTACAATATAACATTCATTATTAGTATGTTCATAAAAATATTTCTACACAGATGAATTAATTCAGCAAGGTCAGTGATGATACAATTGCAATGTTGTTTCATTTTGTCCCTTCTATTTTCCAGTAGCTGAGATTTTCTTGTGGAACTGCCCTTCTAGTAGATAATTATTAAACTTAATGAGGCATTTACACATCTCTGCAGATGTAAGGCATAATTTTCCTGTCACCCATGAACAGATCACATAACTAAGAGTCACACCTAATGCAAGATGCAAAAATGTTTCTCAATTAAATTCTCTTGTTAACAATATCGCACTCAGTCACAGATGTTCTCCTTCCCCTTATATGCGAGAAGAGATGTGTGTCCTCTGATGGGTGAGAAATTGAGGAAGCACTATAATTAGGGTATAAGAACCACTTGTGACTGTTCTGAATAATTTCTTCAGTTGTAAGGCTTGGAAGCTTATTTGAAAATCTCAGCTTGAAAATAAATCTAACGTGAACAGTGAAAATTATGCCAACCAGGATACCTTTCTACTCTGCCTCACAGGCAAACTCTAGATACTCTATGAAGAAGAAGAAAAGGTCAATTCTCAAGGTTTTAGTAGTTCATAAAGGAGAGAGAGAGGTGCTGTCTAGAAAAAAAGTGGGGCTTGTTTATACAAAATACCCAGTCTCAGATCCATGTTTTGTTCTATTGGCTTTGATGTTCAGTGCAAGAATATTTGTTTCTATTTCGTGATCAATATTGCCAACACTTTGGGGAAAAAAGAGCTGCAACAGCAGATATAATTTATGCACTAGCACTGTCGCACAGTTTCACAAACTATATTGACACTACAGTAAATTAACTCTTGTCTCTTTGCTGCAAACTGGGCTGCTGAGAGCCTTACATTACTATTTTGTCTGAAATTCAAGTTCCTCAGAGAGCACTGCTTATTCCGTTTGAGTGACAGAGGAAGCACTTCCCTCCTTTCCATTTTATTGCTGAGCATGATGTTATATGACATGGAGTATCTCTTTAGTTAGTTTGGATCATCTACCTGGTTGTGTCCCTTCCCAGCTTCTGTTTGCTTCGGGGGAGGACACAGAGTAAGAAACAGAGAAGACCTTGATGCTATGCAATACTGTTCAGCAATAATTACAACATCAGTGCGTTGTCAGCACTGTTTTTGTTGCAAATCTAAACACAGCACTGTGAGAGCTGGTATGAAGAAAGTTAATGCCACCTCAGCCAGACCCAGTGCAGCAGGCATAAATGTAAAATGACAGGCAGAGGTGCTGTGTGTACACATAATGCATGGTGATTTAGCAAACCATGGTAGTATCTGTTCTTGCTGAAGTCAGGTGGGGTCATCACTAGCATACAACTTTGAATCTTGGGATGTATTCATTTAAGAGAAAAGTTATTACATTCCCTAGCCTTCCTTGAAATGTGCCATGGAATTTTGGGTCTTACCTAGGTGTTCACTATGTGGAGGAAGGGTAGTTTTGAGTAATTTTAACTCCATAAAGCTGGGAGATGAGATATTAGTGATATCCACTTTTTCACAAAATGCTGAAATGTATGATGCATGTATAATTAGCTAATAGAAAAACAGAAAGGATTAAGCATCAGAAATTGACTGCAGAAGGGTGATTCATTGCATTATCTTAGCAACTTCCTTTCAAGAACAAAGAGCTGTTTGCTTTTATAGCAAATGAGATTTGGGTTTCTAATTTAGTTTTATAATTCCTGATCTGCTGTAGTGTATTCTGCCCGTTCATTATAAGGCTCTCTGCTGCTTACATGAATGTAAAGTTAGATTTCATTTAATACATCTCCTGAAATGTTTGAGCTATTGGTGACTTGTTCTGGGTTACAATTTTTTACCTGGTAATGTGCTTTTCAGAAAATATGTGAGTTCATTTTAAAGTGCTGCAATCTGACCTTAAGTAAACTCATACTTACAACAAATGGCAGGTTTGGAGGTGGCTGTTTGCCAAGGGGCATGAGGCTGGTTTGCTCCTTTCAGAACTGTTTTTTTAAAAAAATATATATTAATAGTGTAATATGTGGCTTTAGGAAGAACAGAAATAGAAAAGGTCAGAGAATAAGAACTAAAAAGTTGATACCATACCATACATGTTAAAAACAACCTTGTGTGGGATAAATTTTCTAAATGGTTGCCTAAAACATTATATGTCTATTGATAGCATTGGATTGGAAACAGAAATTCTCTAATACTTCTGTATGGGAAAACTTTGCTAACGAGAACCCTTGGACTTGGTCCCAGTCTTAACAGATAACTCTATAGATGTCTTCAATTAGTTGTATTTTTTGCCAAAGCAATTAGAAGATTTCCTCAAGAAGATGCAGTATTGTTCCTAGGGTTATAATCTTTACTCATGCTTAAGGCTAACAGAAATATGTATAATTGAAGGAACCTTTCTCTGGTAGTTTTACAATTGGTGTCCCTGTAGCTTATTAATGGTCCCTATTAATAATGTGGAATGTGCCAGGAGGCCCCTGCTCTGTTAAGTTAACCAGGTGGTGTACAAACACCCTTCCTATCTCTTCTCCCAGATAGTCTTGATTTTTTGAATCCTGAGTTTGTTTTCCCTTCCCCTTCATGTCAAGTGCTATTTGAAGTTGATGTCTCAGAAAGGCCAGTTAGTTAAATACAGTGTGAATGCAGGAGATTTTTCTCCTTTGCTTCCCTACTGCTTAAGATAGGCTCAGAGTGGCTGTAAGGATGGTATAGAAAACTTTCTGTTTTAGTGTAAGAACGCTTACCTCAGAGGAATATATAGGCCAGTTTTATTGTCTTGATTTGATGTTATCTCTGAATATAGCTTCATTAAACTTGGACTGCCTTGTGTTTGCGATGCATGAAAGATTAAATTCCCTGGAACTGTATTCTGTCATGTTCTGGATGTGACTCTTTGGTGTCCTCTGATTTGAGTGTTTTGCCTGAAAGAACACTTGAATGTACTACATCCTGAAAGAGAGGATTGTTTTTATTCATTCTGTCCTCCCTCTCCCCCCACCCCTTACATTCCCCCTCTTTCAAAATCACAAAGACTGTTATAAAATTCAACTGAGGTGTGGTGCAAGTCACAAGTCAGCATGCCCAGTCCCATAAGTATGTAAGTTGTCAGGAGTATTAATGTAGAGAGAAGAAAAATACAGGCAGATCATAAAAGCAATCGTGCCTGATTTTTGCTTTGGTAATATTAATTTTTATTGTTGAGGAAAGGCGGGATGGACCATTAACTACATGATAAATCAACTGCTCTATTCCCAAGAACAATTCCAAGTAGAGGATGCAATAGCAGGTCTTCTGTTCATATTTTATTTTACAAAGAGAGATTTATTGTTTTTACAATTGTGTAGCAATGTAAACATATCCAGTTGGATCAAGTAAAGAGAGGAATTAGAAGATTAAAAGGCAGATTGCTCTCCAAATCAGTATGTCACTGTTGTTGCCTTCCGCGAAGGCGTGGCGACCTGGTTCAGGAACGGCACGGCAACCAACCCCAGGTTGCTCGGTCCATCAGCTCACAGACACCAATATGGTGGACGGCAAATGGCGTTTATTGATAGGTGACACGGCATTATATAGGGTTCGCAACGTCACTTCTGTCTGCTTACATCATAAGCAGTGGGAAGGATGAGGGAAGGGGACCCTTCCCTCATAAGGAGGGGACCTATCTTTCCGTACAGCGCGACATCTTCCGGTCGCCAGACCCTGACTGCAACACACTGTGCTTTTTCTGGATAGTAAGTTGTGTAAAATTGAGCCTCAGCAATCTAAACAAAATCTAGATACATCGTTTCAGTCTTTGCAGTTTGAATCACGCTTTGGGGGAGCATATCTTTTTTTCTGGGTTCTCCTGAACATAGGAATGCAGGCTTAGTCTTCCTGTCACCAGAGTCTGATTACAACTCCTCAGATTTATACAATAAGACCAGATGCACAAAACTTTTTATTATATATCTTATGGGGCATGCCAGTAAACACTCATGAATATACAAAAGATTTCTATGGAAAATATTTCTGATCACATTATTTCTTTTGCCTGCTACCCCAAAGAGCTGCGTGGCTTTATACAAAAAACAAGCTTCCAAAAGCAATGATTCCTTGCTTGTACATTGTTCACTTGCAAATCTTGGAGAGTCTCAGTCTGTCTATAGGGAGTTAATTTTTATACTGTGCTCAGGGATGTTCATTTCAAATGTGACCTTTGCCCAACAAACAAGTTCTTGACAAACAATACTTTTTCTTGTCTAGAAAAATATTTAAAATATTTTCAGGTGATGTCATGCAAGCATGGGCTGCGAGAGGGCTGGAACATTGGATTTTGACTCACCTAGATACTGATGAATTGACAATTTAGAAAAGAGGATGCAATTAAATAAGAGTATCTATGAAGTTGTATTTACAGGTGGAAATAATTCTCTACCCCAGTTAAGACTAGGCATCTTCTGGATAATCAGCAGGACTGTATTAAAGGACTGAGGCAGAGAAGTGAAAGTGAATCATAGACAGAACAGGATTTTACTGTGAAGAAGGTAAATACTGTCTTGGTGTATAGTAATGGGAACACCTTCTATAAAATGTGAAATAATAATTTAGTTCATTTCCGAATAGGTGAAAAGTTTTGTGTAACTCTGAAGAGACTGAACTATTCTCCATAGTCAGTGTAAATAGTACCAGAAAAAACAAGCTTGAACTGGAACAAGGAGATTTAGTCTTTAGGGAAGTTTTCTGAATATCATGCTACCTAGATGTGTAATTGTCTGGGGAAATTGTAGAATTTCCAACACCAGAGGTTTTTAAGATACAGTAAACTAAATGTATGTCAGGGATAGTTTATATATAGTCAAAGATACCTGAGATACATACCACATGTTCTTTTGGAGCTCCTCCTGTGTTACCTTTCTATAATTGCCTTTCAGCTGTGCAGTGCCTCAATCAACTGCTGGTGTTTTGCCAAAATCGCATAGAAATGTTATCCCAACATAGAGAGGAAAAGATATACAAAAGGTAATAAGGTGAACATCCAACATAGTGCTAGCAGGTTGCTAAATAAGCAGAGTTTGAATGTTTACAAATTAAAAGTTTCTTCAGGAGATGCAAGTGGCTCATATTTAGCTCACGGTAGTGAAAAATGGTGTAAACCCACAGTCTTAAGACTTGGTTCCCAGTGAGAAGCATAAGCTAAACAGCATTATTACATTTTATAAATTTATTTTTGATAGAATGTACTGTTGCTGCAACATATGAAGTGTTGTCAAAATAAAAACTTTTCTTAAATATGCATTGATTTCAGGAAAGGCTAACAAGGAAGACAGCTCAGGTACCGTGTCTTTCTGCTTGGTTCTAAACAGATGGAAAATGGAAGATCTGACAAAGAGGTGACTTTGCTTCAAGCATCCTTCCCTCAAATAATCAGAAACTACATTTTTATAAAACAAAACCAGTTTGTTTAGTTCTCATGCAGGTTTCACAAAAGCACTATAATATTAAAATTTATCTGTAAGAGAGTGGCAAACAAGCTGTCAGCTTGACTGCAATCTTTTTAAACATCAAATGATTGAATGGTAGTGTTAAGATTAATTCTACCTGGTATCTTAATGCATCTTTTTCTTGTTTTACTTTTTCTAGATTAATAACAAATAACAGTGTTAGCTTTTGGCATGGCATGCTTTTTCTCTGTTGTAAATCTGTACAAAGAGATGCAATGGTTTGTCTTACACGCAGCTGAATTTAGTCTCAATTTTTGGATTGTCACAAGTATTTTGTAGTTATCAGTGAAATAAATCAACAAGCACAGAAAACAACTGTAGTCCAAATAAAATGCATCTAGTCAGACTAATAAACCTAGGCATTTTCTTTTTCTGACTCTTCATCAGGAATGCACTGTGAAGAGAAAAGTTGTATTTGAATGTCACTGCACTAAGAGTTCTAATTACCAATAGAATTCATCAAACCATTTAGTAGTGTAGTGACATTAAGTAATAATTAACAGACCGTGTGATGTGTGGCTGCATGTAGTGACAATGATTAACCTGTGACATAACAGAATGTGCCTGGAGAACAACGGGCGTGCGATGTGCCACTGTTCGTTCTTCCCTGTGTCATTGGAGTTTGGCCTGTCTCCACTCACAGAATGAAACTCTTCAAAATCCAGAACCTGTTAAGGTGACTGGTCTTTGGAGCATATACGTGGTTTAATATACATCAACTGAGCTTTGATACAGTGGTTGAACCTCTTGTCATTGTGTCTGCTTATTTTGGGGAAGATATTAATGGGTCCTTGTGTGGCTTCACTCTACCTTCAAAGAGTTGTCAAAATGTCAGGATCGGCTCTATTGATGTATTGATTTTTTTAATAAATTCTAAAAACTGTAATATCTGCTAGACACTGAGGCTACAGCTATATCTAATATGATTGCATTGCATAGTATACATTCAGATGTGCATACAGAATATTCTTTGTGATCTATGTGATTAGCCAGTATTAGAATCTTTCTGCTTTTAGGAGAATAAATTGTGGGGGAAAAAATAATGTTTCATTGGTGTAACCAGTATACTTACAAAAAGTATACAAATTTTTCCATTTTCCAGAGCAAGAATCAATTTTCTTTCCAGAGACCAAGATTTCAGGTGAATACTTTGTTCAAAAACCCCCACCCTTTTAGTCTCACTTTCTTCTCTGCCTGTATATTGCTTCTCTAGTTTCTTCTGCCTTTTTGTTTCCTTGCTTTCTCTCCCTCTCCTCTAATCACGTGAACAAAGGAACACTTCAGTCAACTCATTTCTGTTTTAGGAAGCAATATCCAGAGAGGCCTTTGGCCAGTTTTAGGTTTTCACAAGGAGTACCTTGCCTTGGGCAGTGGTTTATTATTATACTTACCAGTGCAAGAAGCATTTATTTTTTTTTTCTTCTTATATTCAATGTGAAAAAATGCGTAGTAGAGCATTAACTTCAACTTGTTGAAGTATACATATTAAAGCAGCTCGAAACACTTTTCAGCACAGTAACACAGCATGGCACGTATATATAAAACAGAAGAAACAAATTCAGTGGCAAAACACACTCTTAATCAAGCATAATCAACATTTACTTTTTTTTTTTTAAAGTGAGCTATTCTTGTAGATACTTTATTTTTCATTTATTTCCTTGGAAAAATATTAACGTTCTATATTGAATGTTTTGGTGAGAACAGAACCCAAAATAGAATCACCATATCACCTACTCAATGGTGGCATTTTCTTACGTAGGAGTTCATAGGGCACTCTGGGTTTGGCTTCTTGCAAGGCTGGAAGAAAGTTTGAGAACTGGACACTTATTTTAACAACATTCTGTCAAGTAATGGAACTTTCCAGGGATTTTATAGTATTTCAAAATATTTTGTACAGTTCCTTTAATAAAGTGATCTATTGTGATTATGCAACAAAATAGCCTGTTATAAGGAGCTGTTAAACCCTAAACTGAAATAGCCATTAAATGTATCAGGTTACTTACAATATCAGAATTCACTATTATACTTTCTAGCATAACAGATGAAAAAATTGTCTGAGGCACAGACCATGGGGGATGTAGAATATAGCAAACAACTTTGGAATCTATTGTTTTTACCCAACCCTGTCATCCATTAAAGAAAATGCTTTGAGAACAGCTTTTTTGGAATTTGGATGCCTAATATTTTTGACAAAACTCTCTAGGAAGAAGAATCTGCTGAAAAAGGTTTGAGGAGCATTAATTGTGACTACCTCCTCCCTATTTATTATTACTTGCTTAGGGTTTCTGATTCCAAAAGTAAATGGAGAAGAAACGCAAATATTTCTGCACTTGTTGGATTCAGTTACAATTTACCCAAAGACCAACAAAGCCCTGTTAGATGAAAAGAGACTGCTCTGTCTTTCTGTTCTTAGATTCTTGAGACTGAGGAATTGTCATCCTTATTAAACGTGTTAGTGTTAAGAATTAAAAAACCCCAAACAAAACCAACCAACTGTCCTACACGTTAACAAAGTCAGGAAGTTCAAATTAAGCTTATACCTCAATCTAAACATACTAAAATGAAAAACATGCAGTTGCCAGTGCTAAAGAGCTGTAAGTCTATTTGTAGAAATGCTATACAGTAACCACTTGAACAGAAGTATGAAACTTGACAATTGAAATCTACAGGTGCTCAGGCAATTTGCTGACTTGAGTGGATCCAGGATTTCTTTATGATACTGCAGTTACTGTAGTCTCAGACAAGTTGATGTTCACTTCTAAAGACCTAATAAATATTGCTGGGAATTTGTAATTTATGGGTATTGCAGAAAAGGATTCCAAGATGCTCTTTTTAAATCCTATAGAGAAAAAGTTGTAAACTCTCCAGGGTAATGGCTGTGGCAAAGATTCCACTTGCATTGATTGTGTTTTCTTCCTCTAGTGTGGGCAGAAACAAGGGCAGGCTGTTATTCTTTCAGTGGCAAAAAACTTTTCCCCAACAAGTGCTGCTCACTGGAGTGCCTTGGGCCAGTCATTGCTCACTGGTTAGTAGTTAGTCACTACTAGTTAGATAAGTGTTTTCATGTTTTTAGAATTTTGCATGTACCTAAAAATTCCTAGTAGGTACACAGAAAGGACAATATAGCAGAAAGCTGCCTTAATGGTGATAGTGTTTATCGAATTTATTTTATCTTCTTCTTATCGTATAATCATTTGGTTGGAAAAGAACTTGGAGATCATCAAGTCGAACCATACCTGTCTACTACTAATATTATTTTCCCTTCCCTAATCTTCAATTTAGGAGCTGTTGTAAAGCATGTGTTCTTCTGTGTTATTTATATTGTCAGACTTGTAAAGTTTCTTACCTGACAAAGAAAGTGGCTTAGTGGTTCCTGTGTGCTATATGAACTGTTGATTTGTTTAGCTTGCTTCCTTTGGGGCATGCTGGTATGTTACACTGAAGTCAGTGACTCTTTACAGACACTGTTCATGGTAACTATGAATCTCTTGTAAACAACCAGTACTTTTGCCTGGTTTTACATATGAATCAATAGCCTTTTTGCAGCTGAGTAGATAATGTAATTTCTAATATAACTAAACAAACAGCAGCATGAAGATATTATCGCCTAAAACCAGGTGCTAGAAGTAAACAAATATTTTTATTGATTCCCTTAGGTTTAATTAAAATTTCAGGAAATCGTCACCCTGTCTCTATCTTTGGCCTTGTGAATTATTAACACAGAATAGGCATGATTTCCTTATTAGTTGCTGGTACTTTAAGAACAAGTAACATCATACTTAGACTTAAGGTTGTATTTTGCAATGTTTAAATATGGGAAAAACAGATACTTGTAGTGAAGAGATTACTATTCCAAAAGCTTTTTCTGTTTTAAGCTCTCCCTCTTCATAATAAAGTTGGAAATTGATTGGTTTAGAGAATTTGAGAATTCTGTTGCTGAAGAAAAGCATAATAGTTGTGAGGAGTGAGGTGAGGTCTGTGTGCACACAAGAAAAATGGTCTGTGTAAGAGTGACAAAGGAATGGGCCTGAATGACAGAGTATTTTGAAGGCTGTGTAGAATGCAAAGGAATATTTTTAATTCACTTTTAGGAAATCACCTAAGTTTCCGACTACTGTAAAACAAGTAGTAGCTGATCAGTAAGGTGATGCATAAATCAGTGGGTTGTGAAGAGCTGCTCTAACAATATTTCCATCACCTATTTGCCCCACAGCTGGCACAAGGATCTTCTGACTTGTTTGGCAATGATTAGTGGCCAGCCTAACAAGAACAATCCCCAAATCTGGGTTGCCCTGTACTACAGGTATGTGGGCAAAGCCCACTTGCAATTTGTATCCATTGTCCCTCTGGGACTCAAGGATTACAACCAGTGTATTTGAGTGTAGGAAATGAGACACTACTATGTTATAAATGCATGCTGGAAGATGTTTAAGTCTGTTAACTTGGTATGCTTAGTGCAGTCCTATAGAGACAGGATTCAGGGGTAGCTTTTGATCAATATTCTAATCATTGCAGTGGTGGGAAAAACTGCTAGCTGGAGAGGCAGAGATCTCTGCTAGGACTGGGGAGAGAAGAAATTAGTTCAGGGGCACCCTACAGGGTACAGCCTAAACTTGTACTGTAAGGAAAGAGACATTTTAAAAGGATGACATAAAATTCTAGCACGCAATGTCCCTGTAGAAAATGCAAGTCAAGTGCACCAATAAATGAAAGAGGAAAATGCCATGGAAGGCAGTAAATCAAAAAGTAATTGATTGGAATATTTAGAAAGCTTAATTTCAATTGCTGAGTGTGATATAATGGCATACTGCAAGGCTGAGGTTTGGAAGGAGAGACTTGCAGTACTTACTGTTCAGCCTTCTTCATTACTTGCTAGAGGGTGTGCTGGAGGAGCACAGGAGCTGACCCTGGAGGACATGGCCTTATTCGTCATTTTGGTACACTGTGTAGTTTCAGTGTTTTCAATAGCTTGACAGTTTAAAATGAGTTTAAAACTGAAGAATTAGGCCATTAAACCTTAGATTTGGTGGGAACAGAAGCTCGCTAGGGGCACTGCTGTTCTCTGGTTAGCATTGAAGCTCCTTGAGCACTGAGGGCACCCTAGTCTCGAAGCACTGTAACTACCATTTCCATTCGCTTTTGTGGCTTGTACTGCATTGAATGCTTATTAGAACTAAATTAAGGTCAGCCAAGCTGCTGATAATTCCAGCAAAGTTACACACTTCTGTCATCTCTCCTATATTTTTCACTAGTAATTTCATGTTTGATTTCAGTTATATTTTAACATTTTCAGTTGAAATGGCAATTATTCTTTGCCAGAACCCAGCCATTACTCTTGTCAAAAAGACATATGATGCATTAGCTTAAGGGCAATTGCTAATAACTACATAGGTGACATTTGGTTACATAGGATGGGCAAGCCTACATATATCTTTGTCAAGCAGTCAGGTTTGCATACCCTCTAGTTTAAGCTGTTTGGGAGCACTGCTGAACTAATGCAAAACCAAACCAAATTTCAGTTTGGCTTTAATACCATTTTGCTATAATTAACGTCTGCTCTCTCCTGTGTTCGTTGAAGTCTTTTTATGTTCATGTTTTATAACTGCAATTGAAATGAGCGTGCTGAAGGAGGTGCGAGGGGGAGCATTTGGTTGCCGTATAGTCTCTTTAAGCATTTGTGATGACAAAGCTTTCTGATTACTGGGAGAAAGGGACAAAATGATATTTTCTTACACTATTTCAACTTGTGCAAGGTATCCTTCGCTTTGCTAGACCCTGCTATCCTGCTCATGTTGTTTACTTTCACTTGTTACCTCTCAAGATTGTTTTGGAACACGATAAAATATCCTGTGTCTTGTTTTATTGCCAGTGGACCTGGGGGCCAGATTTTAGAGTATTCAGATGCATTTGGATAGCCCATGTCATATCTGCATTTTTGGAGCTTTAAAAATCAATTTTCACTAAAACAGCTGAAACAGGCCCAGGTGTTTTCTCTAACAAAAAGAGTGGGAGTTTGCATCAGTTGTTCATGAGGAAGGGGAATAAGCTACTGTGCTGGTATGATGCAAATATATTTTTTATTTCCCTATGAAGAGAAAAATTCTAATTGCAAATATTTATTTATTTAAAGATTGAGGTGTATGCAGTGTTCCTCACAACTTAACACATTGGCAGCCCTCCATTTTTCTCAGAGTTTGACTTAGAATCATAGAATCATTAAGGTTGGAAAAGACCTCTAAAATCATCAAGCCCAATCATCAATCCAACGCCACCATGCCCACTAAACCATATCCCTCAGCACCACATCTACATGTCTTTTAAATATTTCCAGGGATGGTGACTCAACCACTTCCCTGAGCATTCTGTTCCAAAGCTTGATAACCCTTTCAGTAAAGAATTTTTTCCTAATATCCAACCTAAACCTCCCCTGGTGCAACTTGAGGCAATTTCCTCTTGTCCTATCACTTGTTACTTGGGAGAAGAGACTGACACCCACCTCGCTACACCCTCCCTTCATGTAGTTGTCGAGCACGATAAGGTCTCCCCTCAGCCTTCTTTTCTTGAGACTAAACAATCCCAGTTCCCTTGGCCAATCCTCATAAGACTTGTTCTCCAGCCCCTTCACTGGCTTTGTTGCCTTTCTTTGGACACGCTCCAGCACCTCCATGTCCTTCTTGTAGTGAGGGGCCTAAAACTGAGTACATTACTCGAGGTGCAGTCTCATCAGTGCTGAGTACAGGGGCAGGATGACTTCCCTACTCCTGCTGGTCACAGTGTTCCTGATACAGGCCAGGATGCTGTTGGCCTTTTTGGCCACCTGAGCACACTGCTGGCTCATATTCAGCCAGCTGTCAACCAGTACCCCAGGTTCTTTTCTGCTGGGCAGCTTTACAGCCACTCCTCCCCAAGCCTGTAGCATTGCATGGGGTTGTTGTGACCCAAGTGCAGGACTTGGCACTTGGCCTTGTTAAACCTCATACAATTGACCTCAGCCCATGGATCCAGCCTGTCCAGATCACTCTGCAGAGCCTTCCTACCCTCCAGCAGATCAACACTCTCCCCCAGCTTGGTGTTGTCTGCAATAATCTGTTGTCTGTCGACTTGTTAAATTTTCTGGGTAAAATTGTGGCTACATTGAATTCAGTGACAGCAAAGTTCAGGAAATGGGATTTTCATGCACTAAATACAGATGCTTGTGTTTGTTAATTTTACTTTCAATGATTAGTATATCAACACTGTTAGCCATGTAATTTGCCTTTAATTCTGTGCTGTTTTGCCCCTCTTCTCATTCAACAAGGAGAAGGAAAATGATGCATTACTTTATTTTGTGGGTCCTTTTCACTTTCTGCCTGATTTTACACAAGACTTCTATACTGGAGTAGCAGTCACCACAGGAGGGTGTTTAACCATTGTGATCTTTCAAGTCCAAACCAGCAATAAACAGTATGATAACATATATTTAATTATCTGAGCAAATTGTACCTATAACTTCCCTTTAAGTCTTCAGGAGACTCATGTTGCTCACTGGCCTCTTTGTTTTGAAGAGATCCTGCTTATCAGCTTGTCCTTTTCAGAGTGAGAGTTTTGGGTTTGCTGATCTTCCTTTGCATCTCCCTATACTGCTTGAGGGAAGCATACCCTAGACCCCTCTGACTACTTTATTAGGGTGTCCTATTTTTATATGCCTTCCTACTTCCCAGAGGTACCTACCCAGGCCATGCTGTCCTTTGACAGCCTGTTGTCAGCACTCACTCGGTCTTACTCTGTTGGTATAGTGCAGTACCACATCTTGTTTCTCTTCCAGGGACTTCAGGGGTAGGTACAGACCCTTCCTTCTTCCCAAATCACACACTTCTTACTGATCAGTTCCTGCAATCACTTGCCTTCCAGACGTGGTGTTCTTTATTTATGCTTTTAGTTATCTAAGGTAATCTAGCTAACTTGGCACCTAAACATTTGAAATCTCCATTTGGGAGAGTACTAGCTTTCAGCTGATAACCAGAGCCTTTCATTCATCTTTAACATTATTTTCCAAGTGATCATCCACATGGAAAAGACTGGTCCTCAGATGCACACACTGAGAACTGAGTGGCAAAAAATCCCCATGGTCATTACAGTGGATATACAGGATGATTTCTTCCCACTGTTACTGCAATGTTTCCACCTCAGATCACCTTTAATTTGTATCAAGAAAGCAGAAATCCTTCATGAAAGAATCCCACATGTGTGTCTTCTGCAACAAGACACAGAAGCTGTGAAGACAAACTGACTGCAAAATTGCACACATACTGAGGTCCTAGAAATGCACATGTACATAACCTTATAATTTCCTTAATAAGATATGAAGAGGTAGTAAATTTTTCCTTTCTGCATCTTGCAGTAAACCTCTCACTGCCAACCAGAGCATTTATAACAAACCCCAAAGCTCCAAAGCTATGGCAGTATTTCTGTCAATATTAAGCAAGAAACTTTTTTTTTTTTTTAATTAACTGGAGCTGGTTTAGGAATTTAGAATTTCTTGTAATGTGGTCATTTGAAAGCTGGGGGCTGGATTTCCAGCCAGTCCTCGCCCTGGTGGGGGTTTGCCTGAACCCATGACTCTTTTCATCCGGGAACAGTCATGGCCATTTTTGAGATTTGTTCAGTCACTGGTACGTTAATGAGATGCAACTTTGTAGTTGCCATTTCTTCAAATCTATGATATTAAATCTTAAAATTGTTTGTTTGTTAATTATGTGTTGCAATTCTTTTTAAAATTGTTTGCCATTGGAATCTACTTCACAAAGAATGAAAACCCAGAGCTGTCAGTGAACGGCTGCGGTGCCTTATGGTACCAGCAACAAAATGAAATGGAGAGTGGTGGGATCCATAATGTAAACCCCCCTGCTAATAGCTCTGTTAAATAGCTTTGGTGTTGACTGCAGAAGTACCAGCTGCGCACACTCTTGGCTGGAGAAAGGGTATTGAGGAGATGTGAATATATGTGGGAACATCTGGCGTGGAAACTAATCAAACTGCACAAATTATTTTCTCTATGTTATTGCTTGATTGTTCTTCTCTATGCCAAAAAGGAGAACAGGAGGTGAGTGTCAAACCTCTTCAGACAGTGCAGCAAATCCCCCTAAAAGGAAGAATGTTTTTCTTCCCTGAGATTCAAGTTATTTTTCTTGAAAATGAATCCGTAGACCACCTTTTTTAGGAAAAGAAAAAGCAGCTACTCTTCATAGGATGGATGTTTCCCCTTTCCTCCCTGCCACGTGTGCCCATGCTGTGCCTGTGTATATAGGCAAAACCACTCTGCTTTGTTGGTCATTTATCTTCCCGTCTGAGAAGACTTTTTTCCCCATATAGTCTACTGCACTCATGTCCTGCTTTTGCAGCAGGAGCAGTTTGGCTCCTGTGACAAAAGTCAAAGTAATATTTAACATGTCAATATCAGCACAACAACTGCAGTTATCCTGGAAATTCTTATTTCAGATGAGATAGTTACATAGTTTTCAGCAAAATATCTGCTGTGGTCCAGTTAACCAAAGCTCTGTGTTATTTGTAGCTGTGGTTTGCCTTTACAATTCTATGCTAGCTTGTCTTATCAGAACATGATGTTGACACCACATCACATCTAATTAAGTGAAATAATTGTCTTGCATTGCTCAAGAGCTGTTTTGTACTTGCCTAAATTATACAGCCATTAGTATGCCTATGTGCACCCGGCTAGCATTCAGAGGTTCGGTTAAGCGGGGTGTTATGTTCCTTGGAGCCACAAGATGTCAGGCTAATCTGAATAAGGAGCAATACTCGGGCTACAGTACTGTGCCTGTCTACGTGTGCAAATATATATATATACGTGTGTGTGTGTATGTATATAAAAGCAAAAATGATGATTAAGATAATGATTAAATCTTGGAGTTTTAAAGGCATCTAAAGAAGACAGGCAATTAATTCTTTCTAAAGCTCAAAAACTTTGATACTCACTTCCCTTAGAATGGTTTCCAGCTCTCAGCCCTTACTGTTTTGTGTTAAGACACAATCAGGTAGAAAGCCTAGTGCCCAGTTTTGTGCACTGAATGGAAGGATTCTGAGTTTGGTCTTTTGAGTCAGTGCCCCCAGTGACTTCAGCTAGGAGTGGAGGTATGTGAATAATGAGTCTGAAAATGCAACCAACACATGGTTCTAAGAAGGCTTTAAAAACACCACCCCACACCCTTTACGCCCCCACTTGCTCAGCATTGTTGTAAGAAGCTTAGAAAGTTCTAAGGTGTATTTAGAAGCAAGATGTGTTTTTCAAGGTTGTACCAGGGTGGAGGGGGCCTTTTTTTTTTTTTTTTTTTGGTAGGACCTGCACACCTATTCTAATTTAGCTGAGAAACAGTAAGCTGGCAGGATCAGAAATCTGACCTGCTCTCACGAGTAGTGCTGTGGAGCAAAAATTTTAATTAGGGGCTAAACTAAAAATTTTCTACATTAGTCAATGATGCTTGTGATGTTTTTTAAAAGTATACCTGTTTCCCCCCTTGACCTGCCAATAACCATTATTTCTGCCGTCCACATCACTGATCCTTTCCCCTGCCCTGTCTATGTGTTTGCTCTCCCTGCCTCCCTCTCCCTATGCTGCTGGTGGTAATCCCTGTGGTCCCTCACTGAGAAGTGATGCAGTGGCTCCTCTGCGCTGTACAGGCTCAGCCTCTGAGGGGTGCAGCTTTGGTGCACAGATCAGCACCCCTTTCCTTCTCTGTTTTGATTAATGTGGGTAACTATAGTCAAGGCACAGGCTCACAGTGACAGAGACATCAGTTCATAAAACTGTCACAGATCATGGGTATACACTCAGGTTTTACACACAATTTTATCTTACACTTGCTGCCATCATGCCTTTATATGATGTGGCTATAATTTTGGGTGGAAAAGAGTATTTGGTGACTCTTGTATTTAATATCCACAGGATGCAGTGCTTTTTTGCTGCAAAGGACCATATTAATGAAACACAGATTCTATTGATGAGGGACTCCAGTAGGTCTCTAAATCTTCTATGTTAAGAAGCAGATAATGGGCAGAAAAACACCCTATAGCTGAGGAAAAAGTACAGAGGATAAGGTTGATTTAACTTAGAAAGCAATTTGTAAATGAGCAGGTGGGTAGATACTCAAAAACAGTTATTACCTTCACGTAATATGCAAATACTTTCCTATGTCACAGAATTGAAATATTTGGAAAGCCATATAAAATCTTTGGTTAGCAAATATTATAAGCACATGAATATTTATGTGTATCCACCTACATAATTCCAATGCATGTAAGTATTACTTAAATAATGCACCTACAGTTGAGTCCATCTTGTCCTGCTGTTGAAAGTCAATGCATTCAATTTTTTCCAGGTTTTGTCTTTTTGCTTCTTTGACTCAAACTCTTTTTGCAACGACCATCCTTTCTGTATCTGAAAAATTCTGAGGCCAGTGTGAGAAGATTCAAGAATATGTCAGTTAATAATAATTGGGAATATATGCTATGTCTTGAGCTGTGGCACATAGCTTGAAAACATGTATGTGCTAAAGAAACTTGCACTTTGAGACAAGGATTGTACAGAAAGAATGTTGGGAAATCTATAGGTAGACACACTAAAGTCTGTGTATGTTGATAAAAGTACAGACACTGGATGGAACAGGATCTTCAAAGGTGTGGAAGATTGCTAGTCCTGATCTGGTGCAGAGTAGTGACTTAATTTGATGACCCATTATAATTTTCAGTGTCATTCATGAAATGGATGCAAGTCTTCAAGTTCTTTTGTAAATGGATATGTGTTTCTGTCACCAAGGATCCAACATGTGGTCCTAACTGGTGAAGTGACAGAGAACTTGAAGGTATTTGCTTCTCAGGCACTTCGTTAATTTTGATTTTTATTGTTTCCTCCTTTTTAATTTGGCCTCAGTCATGAAGCAGCCTGGGAGCACTGTGACCTCCAACACAGATTAATTGTTGTTAGCTCACTGTGTGTATATTTGGGTACTGGTTTCCTGATAATACAGTGGCTAGTTCCTACATGGGCAAAGATACAGAGAACATGAATGAAAGCAGCTCTTGATTTGAGTAATTTTGTATCGGGTCTGTTTAGTTCATTTAGTCATGGAGTCATGCCAAACTGGACTGGAAAGAAGAAAGTTTCATATATCAACCTAACAACATGAAATGTCATTATTTTCCTCCTGTTGTCCTGAACCTTCGGTGATTTTGTACTGCTGCATGTGTCTGTCCCTGTTCCTTTTTCTCAGTGGATACCAAAGACATGCTAGGAAGCCTTTTACCAAGTTTTCAATGTTTCTGTAAGAAACATGATGCAGGTTTAACAGCATGTGCAGGTATTTGTAGAAAAGCAAATGTGTTTCCCTCTTGGCTGTTTAGTTGTCTGTAACAATAATGTCATAAATAAATAATGTTTCCGTGAGGGAAAAGAGGAGATGTTTATCAGATAGAATACATGCCAGTTAGGATAACTCTGAACAAAATGTTAACACGGATTAAACAGGAAAACATGCTGCTGGCAAACAAATTGTTGGTGAAAACAGCTACAGCTAGGGAGTTCCTTTCTCTGTTGGATAGAAATGGTGCCTGCCATGCAGACCAGCTTTTAAAATAAAGACATTTGTCACCAGAACTGCTGGGTTTGTGGAAACATTCAAATGAGAATAATTTAAGTGCTGCAGTGGAATAATGCACAATAAATAGTACATGGAACTGTACAAATGTTGCAGATTATAGTAGGATCAGAGAGATAATGCCTAAGGGATTACTTTTTCCTTTCCTGAAATTATTTTTCAGTAGAATTTAAAACCTTATTCTGTTTTGTTGAAATCAAGGTGAGGCTTTCCTTTGCATTTAGTGGATTTGGGAGCAAGTCATTAACAAGTGCAAACTGATTAGTCCTTGGAGAATGAATCCTAATTGTCCGCAGAATAGATGCATCATACATGCTGAAGTTCTTGAAGTTCTGTGTTTCCTAATACTGTTTTGTCAATCTATTTCCTCTTTCTCTGAGGCCTGGTTCTGAGAGATGCAAGGCTAGCTCATCTTCATTCCACTTCCACTTGGCTTCCTTTGCTAAGATTGACAGCTGGAGAATAAACACTGATAGCTTTTGTTAATCAGCGTGCACATCTCCATTAGCAGCTGTACTAAGGCTACCAACTAATTGCCACAGAAGAATTACCAGTCAGGAACTTAAACCAGCAGAAACAGTGACAAAGTCATGCCTGTCTCTTTTTTTTTGTTTGGTTGTGTTTTTTGTTGCTGTTGTGTTGTTTTTTAAAGTTGTAGAGGGCTGGATGACTAATGGCATGCAACTCACAAGTGATACTGCTTCAGAACAATCCTACCTCTTCTTAGCCATTGCAAGCCATTTGAGGAAAATAAAGTGGGCATTATAGATTAGGAAGAAAAAAATAAGACACTAAAGGGGGCTTCAGTGTTATTAAAGTACACGCTTCCAGTTCAGCATGTGCTTATGCTTTTTTTTTTTAATATGGTTGCCATCCTGAGCTGACTTCTAAATTAGTCTTTGACATCTGTTACAGGCATTTTACATTTGTACATTTTCCTCTCCCCTCTTCTAGAGAGATGTTTAGGCTTGAGAGTTGGCAGATTTTTAATCTTACTAAATGTTCTTAATAAATAATGTGAAAAAGGAAAGCATGTAAAAATTCCTACTACAGAATCAAACTGATTAATCTATGATTATCTGGTTATTGTTTATTTATGTACTTTGTCAACCCACTGCACTTGCTTCAAAACACAGGAAAAATCTAGTGTTTAATAGAAAGTACACTTATTAAACTGGTGTATATATTTGAAGAATGGAAACACAGAAAGAAGTGGCAAGACAGTGTATGAAAGCAGTGGAAGAAAATGCAGAGACATTAGAGACAGATGAATTATGAAGAAGATAAGTACATTCAATCAGTTTTCTCTATTGGCTTGAGGGTAATCTCTGCCATATTACAATGTACTGATTTATGGACTAATTAGTTGTACAAAACAAAAATATTTATAGAAAATATTTCTCTCAAGCAGCCACCAAACCAACCAAACAATAGGAAAATGGATTCTGTGTATTAAAAAATTAAATTCAATATATATTTATGAGCCCATTCAAAATGTAGAGTCTTTTTGCTACCAGATTTCCAGTAAGCAGAAATATCTATGTATCAAAACCTAATTGTGTCAGTATCTAGACATTTATAGAAGAAATTAAATGCCTAAGCTATAGGTATTTCAAGCTAGAAAAGATTATATATTAATTTATAAAGTCATAATATTATTATTATATGAACTTTAATACAACCGATAAAAAATAAGGCAAGGAAGGGAAAAAAAAATCCATAGCCATCTCTGTCTTTTGGAAGAGGATTTTAGTGTTTTACTGTTTGTTCTGTATGCATGTCTTTTAATTTCTCAGACTGTTAAGATGCTTCCAATTACTTTGACTCATATGTAACATCCCTTCAAAAAACAGTAGTTGTGGTTTCCTTCTAGCCTTAAACTGAAGTGCAAAAGAGGACAAACCGAAACCAGCAAAATCAAATGTGTGAGTTATGTATCACAACATTGAAACTCCAAGCATGGTAGGCAAAGACAACATTTCAGGAGGTTTAATGTAAAATAGACTTGGATAAGATAATTTGAAATAAGTGGGTGGCAAATACATGCAGATGGAAAACTGTTTAACGTCACATTTCTCTAATTTGGATGGAGTAGGGAACTGTAGGTCTCGGTACTTAATGTGGTGGATGAGGTGTCAGAATTAATCTCTCTTTCTGTAATTGACTCTCTAAGTCTCTCAACATCTTCAAGCTTCAGTCCCCATGAATAAAATGGAAATAGCATGCATCCCTGCTTTGCAGTAGTGTCATGAGGCTAACCTCAGTAAGGTCTGGAAGATACTTGGATGCTAGATATTGTCAGTAAATGAGAAGCCTGTCAAAAAATTGTTCACCACTAAATCTACATAGTTTAGTCATCGGTCCTTACATCCTACTCAATGAGAGAATTGTAAAAGTAATTGTGACTCTACCAGATCTAGGGAGACAAAAGAGCATTGCCAAGACTAATTTGTAAGTACTAGTCCTCCTACTTTTTGCCCGTGGGAGATCTCTAGAGCAAAGTAATAAATATATTTTTATGAGGGCATAGAAAAAACTGTGACATGAGGGAAGAAAGCAAGCTGTAGGATGGCAAAAGAAAGCAGTATAATAAATGTAATTACCAGATTGCTCTACATGCTGGTTCTCCCATCCTACCAAGCAACAGTAATTAGAGGTAAGGGATGTTAACCAGAAATACATTGAATGAGTCAGTGCAGCCATTCAGAGCCCAGTTCAGTCTCACGTTGAACATAGTGACAGCAGATGCCAATAAAAGGCCTTGAGGGAAAATGTTATCTTCTGAACACATTTCTATCTCTGTATAAGAATTACATTTAATGATTTAGAAGGTGCGTGGTGAAGAGCAGATGTAACTGCTGGCCTTGTACAGATCTTGGCAATGGAGTTGTTCTCACAATGGGCTTGCTCTGCTTTGGCCTGGGGGTGGCCTGTGCTGTGGTTTCTCAAAAGGTGTTGAAAAGCAGCTGCTTCATGAAAGTCTGGACTAGATGGCAGACTAGTACTGCTAAATTCACAGCTGGAGCCGAAGACAGAGCAGAGGTGGTGCTGATGGGTCTAGGCTCTGCCAGGAGATAAGTGAGCAGTGTTTCATCTAGACAGGAGGTGAAATTCTCAAGTAGAGAATGTCCTGTCTGCGAGGTTCAAGTCCTGCAGTTTCCAAATCAGAGGTTACAATGCTGAATGCTGTGTACCTAGTATCTCGACTGGCTTTTCCCCTGATATCCTAGTATATTTTTAGTCTGGGGGCAACTTGTGTTCTCTTTCTTTTCACTCTCCTGGTGTTGGGTTTTCCCCCAAATTTTATAACTCCTGAGAAAAGTAGATTTTTTGCTTTTTACTTTGTTTTCCTTTGGATTCCAATGCCTTTCACATACAGTTCTGTTTGGGACTGAGGTAAGATTTGTGTCTGACTGGTAGTGAGAACAGAACTGTTAATTCTACTTTGTCTCGTTCTTGCTGGTCTACATTTTATTTTCAGTAACTTCTGCTCCTGCAATGTGGGCTTCAGCCTTCATTTCTGTATTTAACCTTTTAAGTTTCTACACTGTGAAGCTGAAGACTTTGTTTTACTATTTGAATCCCATTTCCTGTGAATGCTTTTTAGCCCTATTAGGTGAGCAAATCTCAAATTATAAATATGACTGGTATTATGTTTTAGCTTACTATTTTTTGGCATATGTGCTGTCTTTGAGCTGGGCATGTATTTAGCAAGGCTGTTTTGCAGGAAGAATTTAGTAGACTTACTACTCATAAGGTCAGTAAATCTAGCAGAAAGTAAACAATAAACTAAGTTATTTTAGTGCTTGAGGTAAATTTTTGTAAATACATAAAATTCTCCTTCCATTAAAATTACATCTATTAAACTTTAGGAAATAATTTATGAGATATTATGATAGTTAATAACAACTATGTTATTAATTATCATTAAAAAAGTATAGAAAACCTAACTTTATTATGACTTATTTCTTTATGTTCGTAACCCTTAATGAAGAGTCACAGTTACCTATTCAGGCAAGGAATAATTTCACACCATTTGAGATACATCTGTTTGTCCTGCACATCACTTGTGAGAACACATACTGGTTTGATTCCCATTCTAAAATGCCAAAATGTGAAGTAATGTTTTGTAAATAGTTATATCTATTATGTATAATAATATAAATGTTATATATACTAATACTATATATAGTTGTAATTATAACCAATGCTACTAAGAAGTTTTCAATATACTTTATTCATATTCAATGTGATAAGGAGCTTGAGTGTGTTGAACTGTGTTTCCTCATTTCTAGTAAAAGATAAATACAGAATTTCTGTTCAAAGTATCTAAGCATTTATAGGTTGTAGAATAACAACAATCTGGCCTGTTGTCTCTTCTTTGAGGGTTTTTGAAGTAACTCAGTTGTGATAAATGGAAGTGCTTTGACGTTTTGATTATCATTAGAATCTTGTAAGATTGATTTTGCCTTGTGTTTTTTTTTAGTTATAGCGAGCAAATACATATTTTTCATTCAACATGTTTACAGAATCTAGTCCAAGAGAGCCCAAGCCTTTGAAAGAGACCTCTAAGTACTGTTAATTATAAACAACAATTATAGACAGCAGCCACTAATTTTGCATCCACAATTATTTGCAGGTGCAAAGTAAACTATGTTCCCAGAAGATGTACAAGGATTGAAATGTTTTCATTTACATGTTCAGGTAACACTGAAAACAGTCATTGAGAAGTGTGAAAGCATCAGCCAGATTGAGGCCTCTTAAAATCAGGGAACTTAAAATATGGCTTGCACAAACTGGCAGAGTAAGGGCATGAATGAGTGTACATCTCATAATGTGTTTTTGCTACTTTTGTGGAGGTCCATATGGTTTAATGGTGGACTTGGTAGTGTTAGGTTAATGGTTGGACTCAATGATCTTAAGGGTCTTTAAGGGTCTTTTCCAACCTAAATGATTCTGTGCACAGGATAAATGTTAGCCTTTCCCCTCCATTATCTAATTAATATTACAATCTAAAAAGAGAGAACTACTATGGCATTGTTATAAGTGTCTGGTTACAGTTTGAGTAAAATTGATGACTAAATTTTAAGGTTATAAAATGATTTTTGGAGTGACCAGTGGTCCCAGCAATGGTATTTTGGAACATACATGAGTAGAGAACTAAAGACACCTAGACAAAATTTAAAAAACCTTACTGTGATCATTACAGAGACTCAATGTTACTGGACAATAATCTGAATTCTCAAAGCTTGTTGAATTTATAGACACAAACCTAGCAGTTAAGTATGCCTATTAAATTAGGAGTGATCATAGTACTTCCAGATCTAGGCTGCAGTGATGGTGCTGAAATTCAGTTCTGTGCTATTACATGTGACTTGTGAACCTGCAATATTTCTTCTGGAGAAGAAATTTAAGCTTAAACTCCTTTCTGAGTTCTGTCTTCAGGCTGCAGCTGTGGGCTGTTGGATTAGGCTAGTAATGAATAAAACATTTTAAATTATATTTAGTGTTTTCCAAAATAATAGACTATTACAATTTTTTATAAATTAGTGTTTGAAGAATATTACACTCTGGATTTCTACATAAACTTTGTGTAACTCTTCTATATATTAAAGATTGCACTGATTCCATAGAATATCATATAAGTTGTTTTGCAAATTACAATATGATGTAGAAAGACTTTAATTTCCTTTTCCACTAAAGAAGAGTCTGCTTCATTGTACTTTTACTATTGTAACAGTAAGGGACAACCTCTGGGAGTTGTGAACATGGAGTACTTTAGAAAATCAAGCTGTTTCTATTTAGAATACCTAGGCATCCAAGCTAGGCAGATTTTGGCTTCAGTGTTGGGGTGTGTGTGTACACTTATATGTAGGACTTCTTAAGTCCCTTTCACCCCCATCAATGCCTCTAATATTTCTTCTGTTTGAAGAAGAGGTCTTTGTCTTGAACTGTAAAGGCTACCAGTGCACAGGATTGAACTGAAGGCATTATTCCTGAGAGGTCTTGTTTGGATGTATAAATGTCAGAATTAACTTATTAGTAATTTGTTTCTCAGATGTCACAAAGACCTGCACAGTGTACTGGAGTGAAAATTGCACTATGTGAGAAACAGAAAATGCTTATCCAAAACCAGTCTCATTTTCTCAAAGCAAACAAGCAATAGCCCCAAAACCCACTCCTCATTTTCTTTTCCCAGAATACACTTATTACTTCAATTTCTCAACAGTTATTCACTTCTAGTACAAAAATTGTATTTCCAGTGACAACAGTAAACTTGAACATGTGTACAGCAACTCTGTTGAGCAGCACCACGTAAGTAGCACAGGCATCTTAGTAAATGTAACTAGAATGTGCACACCAGTACACACACACAGAGAAGTTTTGATGGGGGAATGATGCTTAAGTCTGTCCCAGGGTGAGATGTGGTTGCGCCTGCTGACAGATGCAGGACTAACACTGCCCTGTTGTGCTTTCTGTAACTAGGCTGTCACTGTGGTTCTACTGACTGTTGTGAAACTCTCATTTAGTGCACTTCAATGATGTGGTTTTTATCCTGGTCCTTCTCCGAAATGAGTATTAGCTAGGAATGTGTGCAGGAATTCAACCCCAAAGCCTTTGCAATCTGTTTAGTTCTGCAGGTTGCATAATGTTAGTCTTCTCTGTGTTCTTTGAGGCTGTAAAATTTCTTGAGCAGTATTTCATCATGTATATGTTTGAGTCTGTGTAGGTAATGATGGCCAGAAAGACAATGAAAGGAAACATATGCTTTGTTCTGGAATTTTATCTATTGCATATTGTGGCAAAAATGGTGTCTTGGTGAACATACTGTACTGGTGATGAACTTTCATTAAATGAAATGCACCATATGGTGCAAAATGCTGCTGTTCTTGTTTTGCATACACTTATATGTATGCATATACATATGCACATACAGTACCACTTCCTTGTGGTACTGTATGACAATGGGAAAGGTATTAAGTCGATTAATATAAAATTTCTGATCTATAATGCCAGATCTGTGTTTTGGTGTATAAATGTTTGCATACATAAATAATTAAATTTTCAGTTTTTCTTTGGTATGAGTTGATTGACTATGTCTTAATATTTACACCTGTAACTTTCCATTTGCAAGGACAAACATGACAGCTGGGTTGGAGGTTGGCTGAAAATCTGGTCTTGCATATTCTATGAAAAATATTACTCAAATTTCTCACAGGTGAATAAACCACATGCATGGATGAATCTAGTTAATTCAATGGTTTAATAAACCTAGAATCCCAGTGAGTCTACAACAAATCCCACTGGCACCTTGGAGTTATGAAAAAGATGTACAAAACTATATGCAAGCAGAAGAGCTCTTTCTAAATTTGAGGAGTCTTTTGCATGTTCTTTTTTTGTTCTGTTCACTACATGAAATAACTTCTTATCTGTGGCTCAGTCATGATAAAGTATTAGATCAGTTATCATTTGAAGGCAATTGGGGTCAATTTGTGTCTGACTAGACTTTTTTTTTCCTTTGGATAGTTTGTTTTTGAAACAGTTATGCAGCACTAAGCCTCTCTCTTAATGTCCCTTTGAGAAAGATGACTAGCTTGAAGTGGAAATTACTGCAGCTCTCTGGCCAGGGAGTAGCAACTTGTCATAAGGTGCCCCATTTTCAGATGTTATGCACATGTGGATCCTGGATCAGAACCAATTATTCTCTAGTTAGAAACACAGGAATTGCAGGCTGACTAGAACTGACTGATTTATCAAAACTACTGTAAATAATATAACTGCATAAATTTAATTATGAATGCTAGGTTTAAGATTATTGTACTCTGAACTATAATCTGGACAACTAAGCAATGTGAAACCTAGTCAGTTCTTGGATGTTAAACCTTTTAGGAAAGAAATATCATATAGGAAATAATAATAATTCTGTAGTATGTTCCTTTTGCTGCATTTTGTTATAGAACCAAAATCCTAGGTTAGTGATTGTATTGCTCTTGTTACTTTTTCAATATCATGGATATCTTTGCTATTTTACAGGCATTCACAGGGACAGGATACCCACTCCAAGAAACCTAGAATATGTTGGAAAGGGTAGATATTTTCAGGTGAAGAATGAAGCAGATACTGCCACTACAGGTTACCATGGAAAGTTCCTACCATATCTTCAGGAAAAGGACTATGTTGTTCTTTACAGCTTCTGAAATAGGTAATAGGTTCTGCCTTAATTTTCTATTGAATTAAATAAAAAAGCAGGTAAAGCTATACTGAGTGATGTAAATCTCCTCCTTTCTCAGATATGCACACAGAATTTTACAAATATACTTGGAACACAGTAGGAGAAACTTATATTCAAAATTTTCAATTAGTGGAGTTCTTTTTGTGGAGTTCAGTGGAAAAAAATAATGAAACTGAAGAAAAGGTTGACTGATAAGAAAACTTTTCACTGGATGTACTCCTATATAGAATTGGAATTTTATTAATAAATGAGGGAGGATAAAATGCATGAAATGGTAGCTAGATACATGGAAAGCCATATGCTCTGCACTGGTTTAGAAGATCATAAGTATATGAAATTGAAATGCAGCTGAATTGATTGCGATCTGATATTCATTATACTTCAGCACTGCTGGCACAATCCTTTCTAACCAAACGTGCATAACATGCTTTCTTAGCACTTTCATAAAGCCTTGAGTTTATAATGACAATTAGAGTGCATCTTTTCCAATAATTACACAAGCTGAATTTGGTCTAGGCTAATAAGCTTTAAGAAAACTTAAATTCCACATTTTAATATCAGAAATCCACTTAATTATACGTAATCTCTAGCTTCGCATGTCACCTGGATTAGCATTTATATTCCTTATTGAGTCTGCAATATAATTTTCTGTTTATTGTCATGAACATCCTCCTAATATATACCTGCAGTCTCATGTAGGCCATGGCTGGTAATCAGCTAAGCTCTTAATTTACCTTTGCCTTATTTAGCCCACCAAAAGAAAGTGGCAGTGTGAATATCAAACATTCCACATGAAGGGCTGAGGTGACAGCCTGAACAAGCACCAGCTTGTTGTCTTCATCATCATCTTCATAGGATTCGTGTAGAAATGAAGACCTGATTTGCCTACCCATTTATGGCTACTGGCCTGCAAAACTTGCTTCCTCAGCGGAAGGAGCTTCTCTGAGAAGGCAGTGCCCTAAATTCTACTCTGTTCACCATTTGGAAGAGGCAGCCTGGTAGAATTTATTTCTCTTAGGAATTTTTCTTTTGATGATTAATTTTTTTCCATACTAGGCTATTATGTTGGTAAAATATTTACAGACATTATGATGAAAATTGCCAGGAAATGAATTAACACAGTCTTGCTTCCTTTTGAGATATATATATATAATTTTATTTTTTTTTTCCCAGGACTTTGAAACACTGCTGTGGTTTTGGCTTGCCTCTCTATTCTTGCTATTCTTTTCTGTCACACTCAGTAATTGGCCTAATAAAAGGCAGAAATAAGAATTTATTACACCCTGGGCAATACTTGAAACAAACTTTATTTGCTAGAGCAGCACTTTTTATTTACTTGCTGCTGTATATTTTGACATTCCTTCTAAATATTAAATTTTGACTTTATTAAAAGTTAAATCTTGGCCTTTTTTGGTGATTGCTGCTGTTTTTGCAGTTTCTTAGGCAGACTAGTACATATATAAACATATCATTTTAATGAAGCTTTTGGAAAAACAATATAAGCTGTGGCTATATCTACTTTATTACTGCCAGAATCCACAAAAATGGTATGAAGTAAAGACTAGCTTCTGTAATACCTTGTAAATTAGTCTTGGAATAATTTCTGTGATTAATTGAGAGAACAAAGATGAGAACTATTCAACTTTGCATACCTTTTCCAAGCTTAAGATTTCATAAAATCTTCCTCAAACAAATGATGCTCTTCCCATTTAAAATTGTTTGCAAAAATAATGACAGTAGTAAAAATAAAGCCAAGTTAGATTGTTACGATGTAATTTCCACTGTTGAATCTGTTTTTCTTCCACGTACTAGGTGGTAAAATGATAATTTTTGTTTTGTTTTGTTTTGTAAAAAGCTTTAAGAAATAGCAATACATCATCCTGGAACTGTTTATGCAGGAATTTTTATTCTTTGAAATCTTCCAGTGTTAAAGCAACAAGAAAACATTTAGAATGTCCTTTGGTGGAATCTTATTACACTTGTTATATATGTAAACTGATATTCTTTGATGCCAGCACGTTGCCCATACAGAGAAATCTCTGCACAATTAAATGAAAAGAAAAAGGAAAGGACTAAATAAAAAGTAATATTTTTCTCTTATCTGGTTAGAATTAAATACATTAACAAATTGTCTGGTAACACAAATAGGCAATAATACAAAAAATCTACATTGTACATTATTTCAAGAAAAATAACTTCATTTGAATACAAAAGGATAAATACACTTTTTGTCCTATAGCCACTCTTGTACAGTAGGTGAACACAGCATCTTACTGATGCAGTGCTGCTAAGGTATACAAGGATATGACTGATTTGAGTTGTATTGAGGGGGCTGTTACACATGTGCATCACTAACATCAGACAAAGAAATCTTTCAACCAACAAGGGTTACAGAGCAACGTTCACTAAAGCACAGGTTAGAAAGGATTTGGGGACTGAAGCAGGCCAATATGGCAGCTTTTACAGATTTCCTTATACCCACAATGCACTGACAGCAAAGAATTGCCTCTATTTGGTCGGTCCACACACCAGGCGGAGGTACAGTAGCGCACCATATAGGAGTAGCAAATGTCTCTTCAATTCTCTTCCCATTCTGGGGGCTGTCAAAGCTGTTTCAGTCCTGTGTAAGCTTTGCAGCTAGCACTGATTTGACAGAATAGGCAGCTGCCAACTTGTCTCGAGCCAGAGGTGAACAGTCTTGACTCAGAGCGCTGTCCATAACTGATTAATATGGCTTAGTTCAGTTAGGCCTTCTTAAGTTTGCATGTGGTTATTCTTTCCTCTCTTTTGTCCTTTTTAAATTTCAGTAGCAAACGCTTGGATTTTGTTTTGTTTTCACGTGGCACAATCATTTGAAGCAGTCTGAATGTGATGCCATCAACCGTATGGAGTCTAACATATGCAAAGTCCAGCTGCTCCTAGTAGAGCAGTCAGCAGCAACAGAGGCCGGTGTGATATTGCCCCCTGGCCCGAGTTTTGGCCGCAGCCTCCTGGATCCCTTTCACACTTCAACTTCTCGCATAAAATGCCAGTGTAAGCCGGAGGGCACTGGCATCGCACATTGTTGATGCATGTTCCTCCGTTCTGGCAATGCAGGAGTTCATTGTCACATACATTTGCTGCAAGACAGCAGGGGAGGGAGGGAAAGAAAGGCAGAATAAATATAAGTTCAACTACAGGAGAAACTCTGCACTGAAACTAGAATTAAAAGACTACCTCCCCCCTCTTCCCGAGACATGTAAACAGGGTTGTGGTTTTGGTTTTTTTTTTAAACACTTCAAACTTGATTTTTTTTGTTATTTTCTTTTTTTTTTCCCCCTCTGTAGTCTTGGAGAACCATATCATTCACTTCAGACCAATAATTATGATAATAGTAATTAATGAATTAGTATAAATAATGATTAATAATAAAATAATATGAATATTAACACCTGCCTTGTGCCAATGTCTGCATTTTTATGGTTACTACTCAACTGGAACTGTAGGTGGGTGCATTATTATTTGAAAGGGGCAATGTACCTAGAGCTTTTGGAAAGTATGAACAGTGGTTAAAAGTGCAATGTTGTTTTGCTGAAGTAAAAAGATCTGTATGAGAAGGCAGGGCTTTGTAATCAAGAACTGCATATATTAATGAACTGAAAAAAATTATGCAAAAAAGATAAGGCAAGCACAGGCAAGAAATCCAGCGTGCTATCTGATGGGGATTATCTGGTATATACATATGGAAATAAAAGATAATGTTGTTATTTCCATTACAGTTCAAATAATTCTTCTTAATTAGATTTGCTACTTTGGTACAAGGGTAACTGGCATCTTAAAA
This sequence comes from Antrostomus carolinensis, assembly GCF_000700745.2. Lineage (NCBI taxonomy): Eukaryota > Metazoa > Chordata > Aves > Caprimulgiformes > Caprimulgidae > Antrostomus > Antrostomus carolinensis. The sequence goes on along the minus strand of NW_010304329.1, from coordinate 152,999 downwards.
CTATCTTAGTTAGATATTGTAGCCTGATAGAATAACTTCAGAAGTCAGATTTGATAAAAGAATTAAGAGAAAATAATACTATCATGTTTGAAAAACTGACAGCTTTACTTTGTATTACTTAATATCAATTTCAGTATTTCACTGGATAAATCTGTAGAGATATGAGGAGCATACTACTTAGATGTGTAAATCTGTGTTTTATTCCAGATGACATCACTAGTGGAATACGTGCTAGATTACAGTGCTGTCTTCCACAGGACAGGAAATTTTGGTAAAGATCTTGCACCTACTATCTAGGTAGAACATAACAGTAAAAATTTTTGCTCAGAGAATTAGGGAAAATTTATTTGGTTTAGAAGCAGACTCAGCATTATATGCTGTTTTATACATACATTAGCCTGGAATAGGCTAAGTATTTCAGAATAGGGAAAATATTGTAAATTTTACTTTAAACATTGCTATTTACTGCTACAAAAAAAGTAGAGTTTTCTAAATGTTTATTTACTTATTTTTAGAAGTAACCTAAAATATGAGAACTAAAATTGAAACAGTGCAAGTTCTTAAGTGATGCAATTCTACATAAACCTGTACAATTTTGCTCAACAGCAACCTCACTGGTAATCTCATCTGTCCTGGCTTGCTTTCAGAAAAATAATTTTCTCACTCTAGGAGGACTCTGCTTTCTAATGTTCTGCATCCAAGCAGGCCAAATAATAATGCTGTGTGTTAGAAACTCATAGATGCAATTGATGGAGAACAGTTTTTTGTTTTTGTTTTTGTTTTTTTTCAGTGATTCCTGTAGCAATCAAAAGCTTTTACTAAGAGCTACGGATTTAAAATTGTTGTCCAGTCTCTGAATTGTAATGTCAAAATTTTAATATTAAGGTACAGCAAACAACACATATTATCGATGACAGCCATATGTCTGAATTTTAATGCTATATATATACATTACAAAAAACTGCATTCATATTATGTACAAAGAACAGTAAATCACCACCAAATAAATGCGATGAGGCTAACAACACCCAAAAATATAACAGGCTGATAAAATGAACTGTATTTTAAAAGTCAATATTTGAGTTACATCTCTTATAACTGAGGCTGTGTATCTTTAAAGCTGACTTTATTTTTCAGAGTGTATATATTTAGGCATATCAGTATGCAAAAATCAAAATACTTCATCTGATGGTACAGCTGCTGAATCTGCTTGTTCTAGACTACTCATTGCTGGGATGCTTCCTACAGTTCAGGCAATGAAAATGGTGAAATATCTGTCCCATCAATACTGACCATTGCTTGCCTTGAATAACTGAGCGGAATTCAATAGTTAATTGAACACCACTTCTTAAAGAGCAGATGAGGTATTTCACTTTGTGTTTGGCCTGGAAAATATTATCTAAATTTTCCTAAGTATTCAGTAAAATAAATTTATTTTCCAATGGCTTTCCTATTTTTAAACTTATTTTGACGACTATATCCTGTTACGGTTAGAGGCCATCAGCCCAGATTCTGATCTGTAGTTACAGATTGCTGGAGATGGGAGGCTGAAGTGGTGTTTTGCTATATGCTGGCTGTTCTGCCTGACACACTGATGCAGGCTGCTATCAAATGCCTCTAATCATTGCTGTCTAAAAAGTTCTAGATACAATGTTACAGATTATGATTTTTAAATCACACCATTTATTTCTCATTAGAAAGTTTTAAAAATGCGCTTGAAGGGGGGATGGATCAAAAGCTTCTCCTTTATTATTCTTGCATGCTTTTTAAAAGTTTGCCCACAGAAACACATTAAAGTAAAAACAGGTAGATTTTAATGTTCTCTGCAAACTACTAAAGTAGCTGAAAATTCTTGAATTGTTGATCTTTCTTTTCCTTAGTTTCATCCTTGTATGTCTTTCTCTTGCACACACATGTGTACACACATATGTGTTTCATGTAGACAGCAACTGTGGTGATCTGGAAGTTAAACTAAACAATTCTGAAAATGCTATAAATCCCATTATTTTTTGCCATTTTTGTTTTATTTATTTTGTTTTTCTGACCAATTCTAATACCATCCCCACCTTCCCAAAAGCATGGTCAGGATTACTTTTAAAATGTTAATATTAACTAATCATGTTTATTCAGTTTAGGAATTGCATTAGCTATAGCTAATGACTGTAGCACATCAGCAGCATAAAGAAAAGTACTTTCACTGGAGCAATTTCACTAGAAGCATAAATTATGCCTTAAACAAAAGCAGTCAACATGCTGCCAAGACCAAAGCAAGGCAAGTATATTAATTCTTGTTATGTTTCTAATGTAACACAGTATTTTTCTAGGACGTGTTATAACACATTTTAGTTCAGAAGAGGGTCTAGGCTTTACTCAGAGAAGGCAGTGACCTGGGAACTGCTCAGCAGGGCAGGAAGGACCAGGGCCTTGCAGACCCCTTGCTCTCTGCTGAAGCCTGAGGAGAACTGCTGCAGCTGGTGCTGGTGGGTGCAGGTAGGACTGGTGGATCCCAGCATGTGCCTGGCCCTTGGCCTTTTTGTTTCCCCAAGCAGTAGGAGCAGCGAGCCTGGCAATACAGGGCTTTCCTGCCAGTTGTACCCCTCCTGCCTTCTCCTGCCTGCCATGCCCTTGCCCTTTCTTATATTCCAAATGGTGAAATGTTGTTTCCACTGCCAGGAGGTGTTGAACCAGCTCTACCTTATCTTCATTGTTAAAAGTAACAATAATGAAAAATTAGTTTGAATTAATCTGAAAGGCATCAGGTATCAAGTTCTGATCAAAGAATGAAACACAGAGAAGTGATTCAAGTAAAAGAACTAACTCTGAAGTAATTGCACATGACTGTTAAGATGTGTGTGGCTGAATTAGCTGTGGGTTTGCTGGCAGATCTTTGTTAATTAGAAGACAGAGCATCAAATTAATCATTTAAGAAACAAAACATTGATACCTGACTTGCTCTGGAGAGCTTTGCAGGCCTTTCTGAGGGATATTTCTGAGCACAGTCTCCAGATCTGTGCTACTGTGGGAAGTGAAATATTTAAAGTAAAACAAAGGAAAGATTTTAATGCTATTTTCATAATTCCTCAATTTACAATCTATGCTATGGTCTGATCATGGGATCCTTAGAACACTGGAGGAGTTTACAAAGGAGACAGAAAAAAAGCCACATGTAAAAATGGGTAGCTATTTGAAGCTTTTCTGTCCTTGGGGCAGCCCTCCATCTCCTCTCCAAACCAACAAAGCCCTGCAATTACTAAGAGACATTACTATTTTAGAATTAGATTACAAACATCTTTTCCAAAATAATATCGTTAATAAAATATTGAAGCCTCTTTATTTTAGGATAAGACCTCAGTGAATGATGAAAGATGCACTGCCACAAGTCACAAAATATTCTTGATTTGTAATTCCAATGTTACTGCATTTGGAAATGGAATAAAAAAGGAAAACAAGGGGAAAATATCCAGTCTTTCAACCAGGTCAGGCAGCTCAAGGGGTAAGTGATGTGCTAGTGTATCACAGAATTTATATTGAGTATTTAATGAAACATATTGGGAGTAGCATAGTTTGACAAATGTGTACTGTCCTCTTAAACGTTCAAATCTGAATAATACATGAAAATTTCTGAGTCTGTCCAAAACTCAACTGTAATACCTTTGCAGCTTCTTGAAAGAAAAGAGATAGACAGCTGTGGCTGGTTTTTGTTCTGAAGCAGCAATATAGACATGGTAACAGAAATGCCAGTCTTGCTCTCTTTGATCTGGAGGGCCACCTCAGGCACAGCATTGTGCTGTTGGCTTATGTTCTTTCTGGTTACTCTGTCTGGGCAGCTTCAGAGCACATGCACAGGGCTTTTGCTCTGCCTACTGCTCACGCAGAAAAACAATACACTGTTGGACGTAAAACACAATTTCTTTTAGCCTTCTGTCTTTCCTGAAGGCCATCCAAGAGGGGAGAAAATACATTTTGTACCTTTCTTTGTGCTATCTTAATTTTTGTACAGCCTGCCTACACTAGCATCTTATTCAGGTGAGTGAGCCACATGGGTCAGGATATTGACTTAAAAAAAAAAGAAAAAAAAAATATTCAAAAAGACACCTTTTTTGATCTAGGATAGGTGGTGTTCACTTTCTGCATCAAAATCTGGATTTATTATCAAATGTTAATTGTTAGTGGGAACAGCATAAAGACACTGATGATAATGTCACAGAAAGAAAACTTTATTAGAGGTCCTTGCTTCCTTTCTTGGATTCTGAAGCCTTTTATTTCAAGCAATGTTTTGTATGATCTCTCTCATCACTGTTTTTCTTCACTGTGCTCTTTGTGGTATCATTTGTTACAGCTTTCTCTTCTCTGTCTTTTTAAAACCATCTCTTAACTTTTCTCCTTTTTTGTCTCCCAGATCATGAGTATTATAGTCCCTGGACAGGTTGGTGGGTTGATAGCTCTGAATATGTTAGGCAACATTTTTGTCTTTTCTAAAGCACTGATGCAAGCTTTGACCCTACTTCTGCTGCAGTGCATTTTCCATACTGTTCGTCAGTAGTTTGTGTGAATGGCACTACTGAAATAATGAGAAGTTTTTGACCTTGGATTCCACCCATTGTTCAAAACTTAGAAAGCATGCACGTCCAGTGGCTGAAGAAATTATTCTTGGCTGTTTTTTTTCTCTAATGCATCTGTTTCCTTGGTACTTCTTTTCTAGTAAAGAATGGCACTTGAATTCATTTATGAGGAAGTTTTCAGCACACATGCTAACAGAATATTCTATCTCGGCTTAAGTGAAACACTAAGCACAGTGAAAACCCTGTTTTCAGTAATGATGTTCATAGGTAGCTTCAATATATGCAATGGTTGTCTATATATAGAGAGCTGTGAACAGCACATTGAAGTGCCGTGAAAAAATAGGAGGTTTCATCTTGCTACATAAATAAATTCAGTAAATTGAGGCCAAGCACAAGTGATTTCTTTTCAAATACAGAACTAGTTCATATGAACACTATAATGATTCTGTAACTAACATGCATTATTATCTAAAAATGTGATAATTTAATCAATAAATGGTAAAAACAATCACAGAATATAAAAGAAATTGAAACAAATGAGGAAGCTTGTGTGTATGCCTAATAAGAATACATCTACACATACATATAGCAAACATGCACAAGAAAACCTCTGCAGTCGTGAAGATATTAGTAATATTTTCCTCATGATTTGTCAAATAGATATTAATGGAATTGGGGAATGCAAAACATCTAGTCTAATTAAAATGCAAACGTTTAAAATTATTTCCAGTTGTATCAGAACCCAAGTGACCACAATAAAAATATTTCCAAATTGCCAGAGGCAGCAACAACAACTTATTTCCATTGTTTGGAAACAATCCTAAAAATAACATATATACTTGTTATGTGTTAAAGATCTCTATGTGGAGCTCCACTGACTCATGAGATTTCACCCATTTCAAGTAAATATTAGGAATTAGGATATAAGGGCATGGGGAAAACTTGTAAGTAGTCAGGCTGCTTCTGTAAGGTTACAGCTGTTACAATTAGTGTTGTGCCACATATGACAAAACCTCAAATTGTTGTAACTTAAGTATCTTACTCATTTCAATAACCAGTGGCTAATAACTGTCTTGGAAGTTTTGTCACTTAGATTTCTCCCCTTGCCTGTCTTCCGATTAGATCTACTAGTAGATTATTATTAGAATTTAATTTATTGTTATCAGTTATGGTTATTGCCAAATAGTTTAAAAATCTTTTGCTGCCACAAATACATGTGTCAGTGTGGATTGGACTTTTTCAGTGGTTTTAAACCATAGACACACCTAATATGAAAAACAGCTATTGCACTTTGAAATGAGGTATTTATAATGATTTGTTTTTTTTGCAGTGACACTAATTCAATGTTTGCTGTAGTGGAATCAGTAAAACTATCTTAGTATACTGTCAAATCAAGACAAGGTAGATACTTTGATAGCATGAAAAGAAAACTGGTTTGTGCTTAGGTACCAAGGCACATTCTGAAGTTAAGACAAAATAAATCTTGTGTAGACAAGTACAAGCCTAAAACATACCTTACTGTGTCAATATTATGGTGATAAAATGACAAATATTAATACAAAGATCTCCAGTGCAAAGTTGAAACAATGTTGTGATTAATTATGTTGCCAACAATACAAGGAAATAAACACTGACCAAGTGAGAGCAGTTTCTAAAGGCAGACATCTCCATCTTGACTTGTCTTAGAAATGACTGTTAGAGGCACAATTGAAATGACACCTGATTTTTTTATCAAACCAATTTTAGTAAGTTATCAGGGAGTAAATGAATAGGTAGGTAATGAAGGTGTACTGTGTTTGAAAATTTCTGGTAGAATTTTTAGATTATTTGCCTACATGTAATTTCTGTCCTTTCTGCACAATTCTCACTTCAAAGCTAAGCCAGTTCTAATAAAATTTCAGGAAAAGTCTTCTGAGTTTCTACAAGAAGATGCAGCTACTATTCAAAGTCCTCCCCAGTGCACAGCCACAGAATGGATGGCAATTCCTCTCTCCTGTAAACAGGTACCAATTTACCCTAGCATCCACATGGGTAAGCTTAGGTGATTACATTTCAGTACTGAAAGTGCAAAATCCTCTACAGAACAAATTTTATTTTAACCATGGTATAAGGATAGCAGAGGGAGAAAGTTACTGTTTCACAGGTTGTGTCTGTGCTTTCTCGTTTTCCATCTCTCTTCTTAATCTAAAAATCTTTGTATTTAATTAATAAAAGATAATGAGAAGAAATACATCAAATCTGTCAGAAGGACAAAGGGGAGAACTGAATTTTGGAATTGATACTCTTGCATGATAGAGAAGCCATAGTAGCTCTGGCAGAAACAACAAAAGATTGCACGTTAAAATGGCTGAAAACAAATCCAGATTTAGTTACCTAAGAATTATGGTTGAAATAATACTTTCCAATCTTTCTTGTTTTCAGGAAATGATTGATTAACATTTCAGTTTTTTTATTCCAATTGTATACTTTCCTAAAAGAGGATGATTCTCAAAGTGGGGAAAAAAAAGTCACTATTCTTTTTATTGCTTTGCTTATGGAGAAGCACCACTGAATTGGTATGACCCTTATCATATTTTAGGATAATCTCAGGAGAGCAATAAGATACATCATAGCTTTAGTTGCTCAAAAGGGACTACATACCCCTATCATTCATATTCCACTTACAAAGCTGTAAGCTACAGTGCCATTATTTCTATCTTCCTGGAGATAAATGAACATTCTTACATGATCTGTCTTCTTTCCTTAACTAGGAAGAGAAGCAATTGAAACTGCAGGGGTTTTTTTTTTTCTTTTTTTTTTTTTTTTTTTTTTGTCTAGTGCCAACAGCAAGGTCAGGGTTTGAATGTAACCACTATCAATAAAAACTGGCTGAGCACAAAAACTCCTCAGGTACAGAAGATGAAGTGATCACCAAAAGGCTCCATGAGCAGTTGGAGGGTGGGATTTGGTTCCCTAAATACAGGCAGCTACTGCCATTAGAGGTGTCAGAGGGCATTTCAGACATTGACATGGAGCTAGCAGGTATGTCCCAAGAGGGAGTGGTGGCAGGAGGCCTGCCAAGAGGGATGTCTGCCTGTCTCCGGCAGCTGTAGGGGC
>NW_010304329.1:118991-145329 GCF_000700745.2 Antrostomus carolinensis | reverse complement strand
GGGGCCCCCCCCCCCCCTGCCTGCAGCCCCCGCAGCCGCTGCACGGCTTCCCCGCCTGCGGCTGATGTCTGCGCTGATCCAGTGCAGCTGCACAACACTGGGCATGGCTCCTGTGGAAACCACAAGCAAGAGCTGTGAAGAGCCTCACCCGAGACCTCTGCTCAAGCACCCTCTGCCCACCAGCCTGGGAGTGGAGTGCATTGGAACCCAGCCCCTGCCTTGGGCCTCGCCTCAGTGACATGGCGGGCTCGGCCGTTCCTGGCCTTGCACATTTGATCTCCTGCTGTGGCCAGGAGAGGCTTGTCTGGCAGTCTGCAGGCTGTGACCTGTCCGGCTGCTGCCACCCCAGCTGTGCCCCATTCCCTTCCCTCCACCAGTCCCCTCCTGGTCCTGGGTTGCTGTCTCCTTGCGGAGCCGCCAACTGCCATTGCTCCTTAGCAGTGGCACTAGACACCTATGGTCAGGCAGTTCCATCCTATCCAAAAAGCCAGTAGGATGGCTTTGCCTGAACTGCAGCATTTTCAGCTCCATGCCTGACAACAGGATTTTCTTAAAAGTTCCCAAGAACTATTAAACAGAGCTGCAAGAAGCGTCGCTCTTACAGAGCACAAAAAGGCAGAGGAAAGCCTGGAGAGTAAACCAAAGCAGGGACGTGCAAAGGTCAGCGATTCAAATACATGATTATGAATTATATAAAAGGTTGAATGTTCCTGCATATTTAGCTGCCAGGGTGTTTGACTTGCAATAATGTTTTGATACAAAAGAAAGCAAATAATTTCTCTTTGTTTACAAAGACAAAAATTTCTCTTCTTGCCGTTCTTCCCAATGAATGCTGCATTGAAGACTAAAAATCCGTTAAATCCCCTACACTTATTACTTTATTTGGCAGCAAAATGAGAAAAGATAATCACAACTGAAAATATTAATTTAGGGGATTGCAATTATTCTAAGATTTTTTTTTTTTCAAAACAAACAACTGCATGGCCCTGAATCCTCAAGTTCTTCATAGGCAAAACTTAAAATTATTTCAGAGAGCTGCTAAGTGAGAACTTTAAGATTAGATTGTAATCTTATATTATTTAATTATAGTCTATAAAAAAAAAATCTTAATTTTTTGCTCCCTGAACATATGATACATTTGTGATTGTGCACGTACTCTGGCAATTTGAGCAAAAGTGATCATTATGTGTTTGATAAAGAAGAGGAGACTGATGAGTTATTTAAAGTTTTTATTGCCCAAAGCAGCATAGTTGTTGTAGCTTAATGACACATCCTGGTTTTGGTGTTAAGAAAGAGCTAAATTATTAATAATCAATTTAGTATCACTCAGATTGAGTAAGGTTGGTGCTGCAAATTTTATTTTGCAATACTTGCTGTGTATAGCAAACATTATGTAGAAAAATTATTTAAATTAAGAGTGGTAATTTTCCTTTGTAATGGCTATTTTTTTAAAGCAGATTTAGTTGCTTTGGTTTTTTTTTTTACACAGAAGATGTAATATTCATGTCAAGTTAAAGTTTGAACACTGCTATTCTAAAGTTATTTGTGATCTAAAATAATTTGAATGTTGCAAACTTTCTTGCTACTTTGGCTTAAAGCTAATTGCATGGGCATTTTGAAAAATTACTAAGAAAACTATATATGTTATAATCAACCTCAAACTACATAAAATAGTGTTTGTAATGGAAACACCAGCAGTCTTTAATTACACTACCATAGATATCAAAGATATTAAAATGGAATGGGTATGTAACTAAAAAAGGAAGTCACACTTACGTAAATGTGACTTACAATCAGCTGTTACAGTGACCACAAGTAAAGATAAAGACAAGTTCATATTTGTATGTCATTGTGTTCCTCTTGTGTGCATTTTTCAAAACAGAGAGATTTAAGTTAACAAGATAATGCTTTACTATAGGAGGCCAAAACACCAGTGTGCAAGTAAATGGCGTTGAATCTCTCAGGAGATGACCATTCAGAGTTTATCGGAACGTTAGTTACAATGTAAAGGTAATACATTTATATGGTTCCTACAAAATATATGAAATATGAGGGGTAGGTTTTTTTGTTTTAAAGCAACAATGCTGGGAATCAGGAGATCCTTCTGAATCTACACTGACTTATTGTTTTGAATGTGGATGAAATGCTTCAGAGTGCTTTTGTTGAGGTAGCTCTAGAATGGGGCCATAACACTGCCCTGTAAGTCTGTAAAAGCTCTTCAGAGTAAGAGTTGTTATTGTCAGTGAACAATGGAGAAGCTGATGCCAAGGCAAGTCAAATGATTTGCCTACGCTATCAAAAGAAGGGAATAAACACAAGCCCTGTGAATTCCAGTTCTATTTACTAGATTGCAATGTTTATTAGATAAATGCAACAGCAGAGTTGATTACTGTTTCCAAGGAAGCTTGGAGACACTCAGCTGGAAAAAGGCTTATAAACTATGAAGTTTAAAAAAGGAATATGCAATCTTCTCCACTTAAGTGTCACATGCAATTGCATAAGACGTTTAAATATTCTGATAATTAGAAATACCAATGCCATATATGTACCTCCTTCTAATCTCATCAGTCAGAGCTTTAGCAGCTTCATATTCCTGTATTGGGAACATGGTAAAGATTTCCAGATGTTTTTTGTCCCTTCTGCTTTATCTTTGCCTTTAAAAGTATTATCTGTTTTTGACTATTTTTAATCATGACAGTAAAATTAAAAAATGACACTCAACAGGCAGATCCTTATTTCATAATTCCTTTGTGAGATATACTGGATGCTAACATGCTCTCCTGTAAGTGGGGTTTTAATTGGTGTAATGCTTTACTTCTCTACTCTTTTCATGAATATATCAGAGATGACTCAAGCAGCTGGCATGTAGCACTCAGCAAAAATGAGAACTAATAAATTAATGTATCAAATAATTAAAGCTATTAGCTGCTTCACGATAGTTTTCATCAATGTTATTTATTGCTACACACAGACTTGCTCTAGGTATCATTGTGCATTTATCTTCATGACAGAGCAGCCATTTGCTGGGAAAATACAGATAATAGATGCTAGCTTTCCAACACAGTTTTCAGGCACACTAGTTTTTCTGCAAGATGCTACACAGGTATAAACAATGTGATAGACTTAGCCAGTGTTTTTACTGAAAACACTTTTTAAACTAACTTATAATATCACATAATATCCCATTCAGCAAATGTCCAAAAGATACTCACACCAAAACACAAAATAACTTAGTTACCTAATTATATTGCCTCTTAACATAAATTCAAAGGCTCTCATTATTTATTTGTCTTTTCAAAGATGTTTAGATAAGTACTTTGTTAGAATTCATAATTCAGTATTGCAATACAGATAAAGACTGCATACAACCTACGTATTTTTCACAATTTCAATATGCAGGCTACTACTAACAAGTTACTTCAATAGTAACAGGATTGCACTAATCTCTTTTTATCAACTCTACAGTTTTGCTGCAATATAGCAAATATCCAAATAACAATAAACCTGGCTTAGACTTAAAAAGAGAACACTCAACATATGTTTGTTTGGCTTAATGTCTGAAAAGATCTTTCTACAGGCATATGAACTAAAGGTAAACCCTTTAAACACGGATGTTGATATTGCTTACTATGACATAATGTTAAGATAATTCAGGGTATTAAAAAGTCCAGAGTTAAGACTCCCATAAGTAAGAACTGTTTCCTCTGTGCTTTATGGTTCGTGCATTACTTTTTGACATGATGATTAATATACTTATATTTCTGTTTATCAATCCTGATGCACAAAGGTGTTAAAATTTAATTATTAGTGAAGACTGAAATAACCTGAGGTCCTCAAGGAATAGATAACTGGAAAATATTATTTCACTTCAAAGTACTTGCTTTATTTTATTTAAAATTATTTTCTCCAATTCTTAGATTGTAAAGTCATACCAGAGTTGAAACATAAAAAAGATACCTCCATTAATCTAGACACAGGTAAAATAAATTCCTCTATCATCAGTGTGTTATATATTACCAAAGATACACTGTATAAATACCCTTAAACTTCATGATGAAAAGAAATACTGTGTTATTCAAAAAGTCTTCCACATGCACTTAAGACTGAAAAGCCAAGACCTTGGTCACTTTCTCATGCTCCTGAGAAGCTGTGCATATAAATGTTACAAACTCATATACTCACCTTTGGTTTAGAGAAGGAAGTGTCGCACAAAAAATGCTCAATTTTAATGAAAATATACTTCTAGAATGTTGTATATTCTTTTAAAACATAATGTCTGAATATATTTTAAAATGTAATGTCTGAGTATACTTCTTTATGGAAGCCTCAGAGAAAATGGAAACAGATTTCTGCTGAATAGAATTTGGATGATGAAGCTGTGTTTCCTAACCAGTTTATTTCTTTGGGTCCAGTCCTGTCTTCTGCCCCCAGCCATCCCCCCTTGCATAACCTGAACTCCTACAACTCCTATCGCATGCTTGTCCTTCTCTTTCAGCAGTCTTGGCAGCAATGCCAATGGAAATCTGACTTCTCCGATCACAACTCCTCCAGAACTGTGTGTATTCCTTCACATTGCCTCCTATGGTGGCAGCTGGTGCTTGCTGCATGCCTGTGTAGAGTGCTTGCTGATGGGCGCACGGGATATTGGAAGATGAGAAAAGGCTGTAATTCCAGGTAGGATGACTTTTTGTAATACTGGTCTATGCCTGGACCCTTGTGACATGTCAAACACCGTAGCTAAACAACAAGCCTCTTCCTGCTCCATGAAGCCACATGGCAAGCTTGGCTAGCCAGCACATAAGGCCAACCTCGGCACAGATGTGCTGTCTTGGACAGGAAAGACTCTAGCATGGTTCCTGCTCAGGTTTGAAACACAGGCCCAGTGAAGTGAGAGCATGAAAGGAGTGTGAAATGCAAAAGTTTTATGCTGCCTGTGTGAGACAGCATTTCTTAAGTGCGTGGCAGATCTGAGTGGGATGATGGTTTTCTGGAGACTGCAAGAAAACTACAGAATGAGTAGCTGTTAGGCTAAAAGAGAAAGATGAGTGCTAAAGGGAAGTGGTTAGAACTGGAACAGAGGGATTTGGGCCAAAGCCAGGATGGGTAGGAGGAGGTGAGGGAGGTGCTCAACAAATCTTGGCTGTCTTAATGTTTTGTATTTGTAAAACAGTCAAGGTCTTCTAATGGTGTGGAGTAGCGTGGGCTGCAGCATCATTGCAAAGATTTCATGTTGCCACTGAATAAAAGAGAAGATATAACTGGAGTACACTTTTCTAAGCGTCTTTTCAGTTGTGTTTTAAATAGGTAGTGGTTTTGCATGAACTAGCAAAGCTCTCAAGTTGTTGCAGAAAAATTATAGCAGTATATGAATTTATTTTGATAGGTGGTGTAAGCCTTGACCCAAATTTTCAAATCTTTGCTGAAGGTATGCTGTGTACATGCAGCCTTTCATGTTTCTCCCCAGTTGTGTACCGAATGGCATGTGTGCATATGTAATTTGAGGCATTTCAAAACATCTGGCTCTATTTTTGAGACATTTGTGTTGTAATACACTGTTGTAATCTGTCAGTAAAGATATGCATAATAGGATGCTTTTTCTGAGACCTGAAGCCTCCTTGCAGAAAGCAGCACTTTGCTGCACAATGTCAATGTAATGGGGCTGATTTAAGGATGCCGTTTGCCCTCAGTATGAATTTCCTTGCACTAACGGCCCCAGTTTAAATCTCATTGTGGGATTCTCCTGTTCTTGAAATCAGTAGGAAGTAAGGCAGTTTTTCGAACCTTGTGAGAGTAACTTGTTCTCCTTGGATGCTAGTTAGTGCTTATTGCCTCACTATCAAAATGCAGCTTCAGCTCTTTAAAGGAAGAGCTGCATGTGGTGAAACTCTCTTTACTCTCTTTGGAAATGAGATTCTAAACTCTTCAAAGCAAGAGTCCTATTTCAAGGATGTTCTGGCTTAAAAGGGAAGTTCATTTCCCATTTAAAGTATGTGTAACATTCAGAGCTCGGTGATGGAGCATCTCATTAACAGAACAGCCTGTTGAATTGTCTCTTATGGACAGCTATTTCCATACAGAGGATACTGGAGGCATTTGTTCCTCCTGCACCTGTCAGCATATATGGGGACTGGTTACTGTATGTGGGTAACAAAGCTGGTAGCTCTTTTGATTGTAGCCCTTGTGTATTCCTGACCTAGAGCTGCTTGGTGTTATTTCTTACAGATAACCTAAATAAGTATTCAAGGGAGAATTCCTCCTCCAAAGAGGTTATGGCTGAGCTCCTTATAGCCTAGCACTCCGAAGTGCAAGAATAGATTCTTGGGTCCATTGGAAAAGCCTTCAAATTTAAGAAGGAATTAGAGTAAGAACAGGGCAGGGGCTAGCACATAGGTGTTGTAGAAAGATAGAAGTATCTTTAGCTGTTCAGAGATGCTCATTATACAGCTTGGCCACTGACTCCATAAGCTGAAGCAATATTTTGGTTTATCCACAGACAGATTTTGCTTTATTCTTTGTACACCTGGATATTACACGGGGTTTCATAAATGTCTGAAAAGTGTGAAAGATTTGGAAAGTTGCTCCACTCGGTTTCTAGAAAGGGAATGAAGTAAGTAAATTGATCTGCAAACAGAAGTACAAATTAAAATATTGTCTCTAGATGCAGCTAGTAGCATCCATGCAATTATTACATGGTTTTCCACTTCCATCTGAACAAAAAGATAGATAGTAATTGGAAATGAAAAAGTAGCATATGAAGAAGTATTTGTCCAAGCTGTGGCTATAAAAATACAAAATGGTTTTGGGCATAACGCTTTAGTCACTGTGGACCCCAGCTGTATATTGAAATCGGTGATGTTAATGAACATAGTCTCTTTAATATAATTGTTTCAAGTTGATACTTGTCTTCTATAGACATTAATTAACAACACGTGAATTATGATCAAACTGTCTTTCCCCTTCTCTGTAGAAATCTTTAAACTTCCAGCATTGTCACATCTTTCTCTTCTCACCTGATGATTATAGGTAAAAGTTTTATAAACAATTTAATTATTCTCTTTAGAAGCCAAGATAATTACAATGGGCTTGACTGTGCTTCCATTAAAAGTCTCTTTTAATGATTTTACCACTGACTGTAGTCCAATGTGAGAGAAGAACAGTTCATAATCAGCAAAATCACATCTCAAGATTGTACAGGGATGAAAGAAATTGAAAGAACAATATCATTAATATTTTACAGAACATCACTGGACTTTTGTATGGGCTATCAGTCCGCACTAAGTATGCACTGGCTGAATCTGTACAGCTGAATTCACTCTTGTAGGTGTTATTCATGTGAATAGCTTGAACAAAATTTGTGCCGTAAAGGATAGTAGTCAAAGATCTGACAAAAAGCTGGACTGACATTTATAAGGTCAAGCTTTTGTTCCTGATTTTATCATACTCATGTTCCTTGTCAAAATGTTTACTTGCATGCTTAGTATTAATTTGAAATTACTAGAAGGGTTAGTACATGTTTCAGGGATATGGATCTAGGGGAAGAAGAGATGATCATGTAGGCTCTTTTTAGAAAGAAATGCAAGGAAAAGCTAAAGGGGAAGAATGCTTGCAGATGATTTGGTGAGCTGGTCATATTAGAGATGCAGAGTAAAGGGAGTATCAAGAAAAAAGACCACTATTTAAAAGGTTTTTTATAAAAATTGCGTTATTAGTAGTAGAGTAAAAGAAAACTTTATAAAGAAATACATTTACAAACAGTAAAGAAAAATGTTGAAATTATGATGAAATGAAGGAAAAAAAATGAGTACAGACTCTCAGAATTTAGCTATAAGAACATGCTAATATACTAAAAAAGGGCAGAAATAAGTGAGCAATGTACTAAAGTAATAAAAATTAGTAATTAATTATTTTTCTAAACAATTAGAAGCAGAAACTTCCTAGGAAATCTCTCGGACAAACGAATGGTGTGTAGGTAGGGAAGGGAAAAATCTACAAAGCTTCAACTATGGAAGAACTTTAGGAGGTTGCCAGGCTACTGCCTATGTCAATGGGGGCTTGCTCTGGAGGTGTGTCTCAAAGTTTATACAAACCATTCTTGAAAAACGGAAGATAATCTGTTGCATCAGATCACCAGAAGCAAATAAAAGTGATCCAAAATTTTTGAGAAGATGCAGAAACAATTTTCTGTTACCTGTGATTTTACAATTTTAATTGCCAAGACAGGCTTGATTAAATATAAGAACAGACTACGGCAGATGTGATTTTTTTTTTAAAGAGCTCCAAGGAGATTGAGAGGAACTAAAGACTAGCAAGTAAAACTTCTGCAGCAAACAGGAATTGCAATTGATGTTAATTTTAATGAAGAACAGAATTATCAGATAGATGAATAGGCCTGATGAGCAGAGAAGTTAACTTTCTGTAGAGGGAAGTAATGGTGTACAAACCTAGGAGATTTTTTTTTTTTTAAGGAATTGGAAAGCATGTGGACACAAATGATCAAATTGATAATATATGTAAATCTTCAACAAGAATTTCAAAAGATCCCTCAGCAGTGTTTTTCAAAGAGACCAATACAAGATTTTTTTTTTTTTTTGAATAATTGTGGATTGAATAATAGGAAATAGGGTAAGAATAAATGTCAGAGACTACCAAGTCCTCTGTGAACTGTCAGGACTTACTTTTCTAGCAGAGTTTGCACGTGTGAGTGAAGAGTAACGTAATAAAGTTTGCTCATATTACAAAGGTATTGTGGCTGTGAAGACCTCCAGAAGAATTTCTAAGGTGCTGGATGACAGCACAATAAAATGGTAGATGAAATTCAGTGTTCAAGAGTAATGCACCCCTATAGATACTTGGCTTTTACCATTTAGAAAAGAGACCTTAAGAGTAGCTCAGGGTATTTTATTGAAAACGTTGACTTAATGCTCTTCACCAGTCAAAAAGGCAAATAGATGTAATGGAAACCACTACAATGTCATGATATAACTTCATGATGTGCCCATCTCTTGAACACTCTATGAGGTCCTGCATGTTGAAAAGGTATATAGTGCTACCAAAAAAAAGTAGAATGAAATTGTTAGCCAGCCAAAACAAAGAAATTTTTATTACTACACTTGGCATAATTGTGAACTTGTGTCCAGGGCATTTGGATAACAAAAGTGTGGATGTCTCAAGAAGTGATTATGCAAATTAGTGGATGAAGCTCATTGAGACCAACTAAATATGGAAATATTGATGAACTCTTTGGCTATGAAAATCTGTAAGCTGTAGTTTCCTAGAGTTCGGATGCCTATGCTGAATGAAATACCACTCAAGCCCAATACTGGCAAATAGAGGACACTGGGGTAAACTGATCCCTGGCCTAGCTCAGTACAGGCTTTCTAATTTTCTACTGTAAGATGTTCTACTGCCTATAAGCATGGACTTACAGAATTAAAAGTTTTGAAGACCAACTCTAAAACGGGCTAGGTAAGATGGTCAGAAAACAATTGGGTGAAGTGGGAATCGGGAAGTATAAAAAGGCACTTCTGTTAAGTGTTTTAGTTAAGAGCTCATATCTTGAAAGGTCATCATTATTTTCAGAAATTAATTGCTGAAGTATTCAACCTATTGATACTAAATAATAACTCCTTTAGTTCAGCTAAATTTCTTTAAAACCTTCTGTCTGAGATTTTTTTCCCACCTCTATAGATTACTCATAACAAATACTGTCAATGAGTAGACATCTAAAATCTTTTGGAAAGTACCTCAAAGAGTAATACTATGTAATTAAAAAGCCTTGAGTCCATTAGCTGCTAGATACTACAATATTCAGCTGTAAAAATACAAACCTGAAGTTAGAAATGCTGATTACTTTAGGATTACATCCTTTCAGCATGTTCAAAGGTGTGCCCCTGCACCTAGAAAAACTCTGAAATCCATTAAAGGTGGAAGCTATTATTTTAAAATTTAAATTTACAGGTAGACTAAATCTTGGTATACCTACTTCTACGGCATCCATTTATTAATGCATAATATAAAAATGCATTTTTTTACTTTTAATAACACTGAGGGAGCTTAGCTTCTGCTAGAGGAGGCAGTTACCACCTTGCGAGTTAAAACCTATCAGCTCCTTCTAAACTAAACTTTGGTTTTCATACTGCTATCACTGTGAACAGAAAGATCGCTTGGGGGAGTTGTATTTGCACATGTGTAAAGGAAGCTAAAACAATAACTACTGAAGTCTTAATAATCTGCACGTGCTGGTGTCAGCAATGCCATCAGTTGCATCAATGTCAAGAGAGGAACTGTTGACTTATCTTTAATGGCCTCAGGTCAGTAGGTTTTATCTGCAGTTAAGTAGGATGGAGACTACTTTACTCCTAAATGATCCTTTTAAGGCCTCTTCATAAAAACCTCCCATCTGGGTGTGTCTGTGGTGCTACTGATCTCTTTATTTTTTGTCCTCATAAAAAGGCAGTGAGCAGGCAAATTACACAGAAGTTACGGCCACCGAGCAGGCTTAAAAAGAAAGTGTGACAGATTTTTTCAGAGGAAAAGCACTTCTGCTCATCACTGTTCAGATGAACATTTAATAATTCATAACAACTAACTGAGTTATAAGTTTCCCCTTCAATACATTTCCAAACATGAATAGATTAAATGGTAATTGCTATCAAGCTTTATGTTCTATTTCATGTACCTAATAAAAGTTTATCTAGTGAAGCTTACTTTATATCTTTTTGATCTATTCCTAACCGACTGCAATATACTATATTAAAATATTTATCATTGTGCTATCAAATATTAAGCATTTTAAAATCATCTGACTAAAGAAAACAAATAATGTTACTTGTTTAACATTTCATGAATTTCCTAATATTTAGTTTTTCAGAACTCTCCCATGATACAGCACCAAAAATAGTGAGAGACTAGAAATTGTATTCACTCTTTTTAAATTTGGCTGTTTTGAAAGGCACTCTGCTCGTGTCCGTCACCACTGAGCCATTTTGCCTCTGCATGCAGAATCCTAGTTTTGCCGTCTGTAATAAGTTCCAATTCTGCTTCAGTACAAGAGAATCTTGGACAATTGTTTGATTTTTCTGTAGGTTAACGGTTTTTTAAACTATTTTGGGGAGAGTATAAACTTTTGGGTTTTTTTTAATTTTTAAGGAAACAGTTTTTAGGAAGTTTGCCTATTATGCACTTGCTCATCCATCTGAAATTATGTGGCTTTGTCTGGTAAAAATACCAGCAACTTGCTAGACTGTAGTGTGAATGATCTAACCATGGAAAGAGGAGAATACTGATCCCACAGATGTGCTACAGCTGCATGGCAGCCTAGTCCAGCCTAACAGCTGGCTACCAGGGTTTTAGTGCTCCCCAGCTGAGTGGTTTATACTCTCCCAGGGTGCTCCTGCTTGCTCAACCTGTTGCTGATTTGTATCACAGAACTAACATGGCAGAAAACTATTCTTGTTTGGTTAGTGTCCTGCTGAGTTAGATCTGAAATGGTTCAATGAAAGGTCAAACAAGTGCCTGAGAGATTGCTAGGGGTGTGGGACTAAATAGCTGGGAAATGGGAGAAGAGGGGTTGCAGCACTTGCAATTAGAGTAGTTTATACAGACATGGAATAGCAGCTTTGAAGCTGACACCTGGGCAAGATCAAGAGAACAACCTCTTTGCTCTAATCCAGTCCTTCACCTTGCTGGGGAAAAATTGTTCTATTAAAGGTCACATGTATAAATGTTGCTCCTGAACCATTTCTTTTCACTTTGAAGAAAACAAGTCTGATCACCAGGTTACCAGAGTAAATCTTCTGAAGGGAGGAGCTGCAGTCTGTTAAGAGCCTGGTGCCTGTTAATAAGATGTTAACTATGCTAACTAACCGCCTTTTCTGTGCCTCATTCTCGGGCTGATTTATGACCTGTTATTTCCTTTGTCTTCCCTCCACATAGATGTTACCTAATTCACAATCTCCATCCTGTTCACAGAAGCCTGCCTTTCAGCACAGAGATGCTGAGATAATGTCCTTGAGCTCTCACCAATGCCCCTCTAGTCTATTCCTTATGCAGGTTCTTCTATTTGCACAATATTCCATATACTTTCTGGACAGCAGTATTAAAAGCAGATTGAGACTTGATCCCCAGCAGAGCCATGCTACAGTAACCATGTAGATCTGTATAATAACTGTATAGAGAAAGCATCCCATGTTTTAATCTTCTCCTCTGTGCTCTTCATTGAGGAAAGATGCTTCATTTACGCATTTTTGTTAAATACAGTGTTTGTGTTCTGACATGTTTATTCTGGCAAAAATATCCTCTCCCCAGAGAGGTATCAACCTTCTTTTTCTCCTTCAAATCCACTGTCTCATTCAAAAATAATACCATTCCATGATATTCATACTTTGGTGAACAATTTTCTATGTATTCCTGTATCTCTATGGTTATTCTGTGGGTCATGTATTTTGGAATGAATGCACTAATACATACATTCACATTGTCTTTTCTCAGGTTTAAAAGACCCAGGACATCAGTATGGTATTACGTCAGCGTGCTTTCCCCAAGGTGAGTGGAATCAGCGTTTTTCATCATCTGAGAATCTGGCCCAATAACACTGTAATTTTGTTTGTAATCTTGCCTTGCTTGTCTTACACCTGTAAGCTATACTTTGCCTTGAACTGCAGCAGTGGGATTCTGGACTGATTTAGAGAGAATTATTCTGGATTTAAATTTGGAGCCATTTGAAGCAGAGTCTGTTCCTCTTACATTAAAACCCCTACACACACACAATTTCTTTAGTCTGCATAACAGCCATGTGAGATAGGTATTGCAAAATCAGTATTTTGTCTACAAAGACCAGAGGCAGATTGTTCCTTGGGGGCAGTGATGTTCAGCTCCATCAGAACTTTATCCTTTTCAATAAATTCTATGTTTTACTTCCCTTCAGCTCCAAGCATGGCAGCATGCTTACTAGCATCAGTCCTGGCACCAAAACACACCAGAACTGGAAGTACATAGCACGTCTGCAGAGAGGAAATCCCAATGTATCGTGACCACCCAAAAACATTAAAACTGCTACTGGGAAAAAGATGGAAAAAGATATAAAAATATATAGGTTGTCTACAGCTCCCCACCCAGGCAGTTGCAAAGGCGAACTGGAAGGCAGGGCATCCTGGTTCTGAATTTCTATTTCTTTTTACAGAACATAGTTCCCCAGGCACAACTTCTGTGTGTAGGGATTGAAGGACTCACAGGATACATCTGTGTACAAACACGCATAAAAGATCACTAACCTTCAATGGGGAAGACAGTTACATTCATGTATTTAATCTGTCTAGAAAGAAGTACATGATGTATACTTTCAAGAAAGTTTTTTTCTTTTTATTTTATTTTCCTTCTTTTTTTTTTAAAGACATGGATGGTAACATATCTTTTCTTGCTTAGTTGTAAACACAAACTTCCAAAAGCAAATGTTAATACAAGTTCCAAGGTTACAATTTCAGGTTTGATTTGCTTCTGTGTGATGATTTTGATCAAATGCCTTGGCTTCTAAAATTTGTAATGCATGATAAAATGTACACAAAAAAGCTTATATTTAAATAATCCTATAATAAGCTGAATGCACACTGTGACAGAACATGAATTATCTAACAACCTGCAGAGTAATACAAGTTCAGTCTGGAAGACAGATACAAGCACTGAGCACGGTCTGAGCATTGAAGACGAGTGTAATCCTCTGCCTGCTTTAATGAAAACTATTTAAAATGAATGAAAAAGCGTAAAATAAAATAAACTATTCAGAGCTTGACATAAGGCATCTGGCTGAAAACTCATTTGCTAATTGTTTAAGATTTACACCACTGAACCAAGATGGTTTAAAACAGTGGTTCACAATAATGTACTAAATTTAACTCAGGTCTAAGTGACCACTGATAACTCTTGTACTCAGTCTAGGCCTTTGTGGGACTGCAGGTTCCACATCTTTATTTGCTTACTGACTATATAAAGGGATATAGTGAATTATATTAACCATTGGAATTTCCCTCACCTTTTCCCTTGTAGGGTGATCATGCCTAATGAAAATTTGAGCTGTGCTGGTAAACTGGTATTAGCAAATGAGTCACTCTTTCTTTGCCTTATTGGATAAATAATGCAGCTGGTTTTGGGATAAGCTCTTATGTGCATGAAATTAAAAGGTGTTATTTTAAAATGCTCCTGTATGTACACAACAGAACTTAGTCACCTGAAATGTCATGGCTGAGAAATACAAAAGATGCAAGACTATAAGCAGCACTCTTAGAAAATCAAATGAATGCTCCCACTTAATAATTTGCCTTCATCTATTTTTTTTTTAAACAGGCAGTTCCTTCGTGTGTAAATGTTTCTACCATTTGTCACAGGTTCCTCTTATCACAAAGCACTATGTTAAGATTAAGACCCAAAACAGCTGTAGTTGCTGGTTACATTTCTTGCCAGGTTTGTAGTTTTTTCTTCTATGTTCATTTTTGAAGGAAATAATTTAATTTCTGTAAAACAGAAAAATGTAATACAGCTACGTATTTTCTCATGTTTCTGGAATTCTAAAAGGGTTTCAGGAGCAGACTGTTCTGTTCTTAATTCCTTGTGCTTTGATCTATGTATGCATGCTGGTGAGAAAACCATTGTTAGTATCTGGGAGGGAGGCAGAGAGCTAAACCCCAGCAGCTTCCCCGCACGCACAATGCCTGCAGCATGAATGGTTTTGGGGGAGGGCTTAGAAGTAGCGCAAGGCACAATCGCATCTATTGTGCCTCTTTTTCTGATGGCAGCAAACCTTCCTGCACCAACCAGACCCTGCTGACCGCTATGTCTATACAGCATAAACCTTGAATTCAATAAGATATCAGCTGTTATCACAGTGCTTTTTATCTGGGAGGCAAAGTCTAAAATTGCATCTGACCTCTGTATGTTCACAGACACAAGTGATGAACGCTTTGCCTAGATCCTCAAAGGTTTTAGATGAAATCAGTAAGAGTGAGGTACCTAAATGAATACTTCTGAGGATAACAGCTTCTGTGTCTTTTGGCCATGTATAGTACAAGGCAGACTATGAACAGTAATTTATTAAATGATATATTGTGAGCCTTAGAACACACCACAAAACTTTAGCGCTGGATTTTCTTCAATAGGATAGCTAATAGATGAAACTAAGCCACTACATTTACTACTACAATCATACAATACTTGCTATGGTATAGATTTAACTTATTTATAGGTCAAGCTTCTGTTTGCCTTACATCAATGATTTTTAGCAACAAAGCTCCATGAGAATATTTTCTTAATAATGCCAATAGGCTATGTATAACAAAAAGAAAACACATACATACTCATCTGTTGAGTCTGTGCGTGTATCCATCTTTGCATACACACCTTTTTGTACAGCATAAGCTCAGCGAAACAGATCAAAACCACATGCTTCATGTCCAGACAAAGAATCTTTTTGAGCTTTGCTCAAACTGCCACACTACAAAATTAAATGAATTGGAATTCTGTTCCTCCACGAAAAGACTTGAAATGAGATTTAAATCAGTGTGTGCTTGGTAAAACACGGCAATTTGATGTCTGTTCCATAACACTGACAACCACATCTAGTTGTTTTTCTTCTAAATTTGATTAGATAATTTGGCCAAACTTGGAGAATATCTAACAGAATCAGACTGAGATTTGTTCAGAAAATTACAACACAGTGATGGAAACTTAATTAGTTTTGTCAGCAAATATAAAGGCACTAGCTTGCATTTCCAGAAACTGTCTAAAGCTTTTACAAATACTCTGATTCAGCTAAAATCAGGCTAATTATATGTCGGGCTCAAAAAATCCTCATTAAAAGAACATTATTGGGGTTATAATGTCCAAACCTGAAAAGACAGGAAATACTGCATTTAATAAGCCATTGGTTTGACAAGCTGGGACATATATTATTATATTAATTATATGATTGTAAAATTTGCTCCACAGACCTCCAGACCTGTTCGGTATCTCAGCTACTTAGTATCTTTTTTAGACTCACTGTGTGGACATGGCGTTTACTGTACTCTAGTAAAATTCTACTGCAGAGAATCATACTGATTTCCTTTTTCATTTTTCCCCCTGTGATTCCTGTCACTACAATTATCTCAATGCTTACAAATTCTAACGTTTATTTTGCCAGTACCTAGGGTCAGGTACAGGGGTGGTGACAACCTCCTCCTACATACAGGGTGCAAGGCAGAGAGAGATCTTATGATTTCCGAGTGCTTTTTTTGAGATACCTAGGATCTGATTTTTCACAATATTAAAATAGAGAACTCTGATATCTGAAACACTACTTCACCTGCTTTCTGCTGCAACTGTAAGTGCTCAATAATTTTGTGAATCAAAAGTCAAGTGCAAGCATCCATAAAATGAGAATACAGTTAACAACCACATGTGAAAAGTACTGCTTAAATAACCTGACAAATTTAAACAGAAGCTTTCTGGCAGAAGCTGAGAAAGTCTAATTTTCTTGGGTAATGTTTAACTGCATTGCCCATGAAAGCTTCCTTTCTCTTCATGTGCTAGCTTTAATGCTAATTGGGTAATTATCACAATCTTTCCTGAAATTCTTTATTTATTGGCTTTCTTTCCAGATATATTTGCTGAATTGTCACAGGCCCAGATTTTCTATTTCAGAGGTACTCATCACTTGGAGAGGCAGCCGTAACCTCTAGCTTTATTGGTTTATTGTGGTGTGTTTTTGTTGTGTGTTTTTTTTGTTGTTTTTAAATTTACAAGATTTGCATTTGTTTTAGAGTATTTAGAGCATTGGCTACATGGCCAGTTTTATAATAGCTGGCTAATCGGTGTCAGTAATTACATTCTCTTGTGTTTCTCACTCTTCAAAATCAAAAGCAATCTCTCGTAGAAATTTCTTTAATATGTGTGTGTAAGAATGCAGAGAGGTAGAAAAGGTGAAAGAAAAACATGAGAGGACTCTCCAGAGTTTCTGGAAGTAGATGATCAGAACAGTTATAAAGAATAAATCTTAAGAATTTACTACAAAAGAAATTTGCATAGAAGTATAATCCTGTATATACCTATGTGGTATTTCCACTCACTTGTTTACAAGACCTGTTCACCAGAAGAGAAGCTAAATATACAACTAAGCATTGAAACAACATCTGCTCCAGCAATGTTTACGCAAAATTTCAGCTCTTATTTTTAAGGATGTTAAGTATAGCTCAATTTTTTTTACCTTTTAGATTCTGTCTTGTTTTCTCTAATTATAACAGGTAATGAGCTACTGTTTTTCAGTTTTATTGTCCAGGGACATAGTTTTGAGGTATGAAAGCATAGTTAAGTTACTCAAGAAGCTGAAGTTTAGTACAGAAAAAAACAAACACAGATAAATCACCTTTTGTCTTTTAGTAAGAATTTTAAATTTGGAGTTAATATGCTGATACTTCAGTATAAAAACTTATTTCACAGTTGGCAAGACACACATATTTACATATTTCAGTGGGAGCTCCTCCAGGCATTAGCTAGAGAAAGAGAGAGGACACTGAAAGCATACTGAAATAAATGGACAGCACAGTCAATTTACTGTCCTCATCTGGGAGTCTCCGCAAGGTTCAGGCAGTATGGCATCCTCACAGCTCGTAGAGCATTTTGCTCATGTTCTGCTCTTAAGGAGCTGCACGTGATAGCATATAGACGTAGAGGCAGCAAAGTTGCGGGAGAGGGGCGACTCTCAGCGTTACTTACGTTGACAGCCCAAGCTGTGCCAGATATATCCCGGCAGACATTTATCACATTTAGGCCCTGATGTTCCCTCCTTACACTCACAAAATCCTCTGTCATTACAGCGATCATGGACTGAACCAAAAGGGTTACAATAACAGTCTGCAGAAACAAGACAACACATACACACTGGATTCAGGTCTACATACGGTGATAATTCATTCAATACCAATAAAGGGTGCATTTCCAGTGCCAAAGGTAAAGGAAGACTGTCTGTTAAGGATATCTAAAGTAGTGAATATAACTACTAGAGCTCCATTTATTTGTTTGCATATGTCATTTCAGGAAGAGGCATTTTAAGATGCGAAGAGAAAAAGTAAATGAAAAAGATATAAAGGCAGAAGATACCATATTCTTTGAGGATAAGTGATTGTAACAAATTCTGTTTTGGTAAGAATGTTTTTGACAGTTTAATGAACATTAGAAAAGCTGCCATCAGGGTGAAATGTTTTGCATTATTTAAATAGGCTTATCTATATTATTCAATATTTTCCGAAGTGCTGAATGTCGTTACAGGGCTATATAAATGCACTTTACTTATTTCCAAGATAGTCTTCCTTTATAGTTTTGAGCAGTATAATAATTTGTGGATATTTGTCATTAAATGGATGAGATTGTATTTATCAGTGACGTCAATAAACCATTTATATATTCCACAATGAAAAGCTTGAGGTGAGCAGTAATGTAATGGAAAACTTATCAGAACTGGCTTTATGCTGCCATTTTCATTTCTGTCACCTCTCAGTGGGCAGATGGAAAATGCAATGAGGTTCATTCCCCACTGTATACTTTCCACGTGTTCACCTAATTAAAGAATGACTAGGGTAACCCATTTCCTCCCACACCACTTATTGTGTTGTTCGTTCACAGCCCTTTTCTTTAACATGATTACAGTATCTGTGTTCAGCTTTCAGCTAGCTGAACAAAGATGACAAGACGGTAGCTGGCAGAGCTCATTTTTGGCACTCCTGTTTTTCAGTTTATTTATTATTATTGTTTTGTTTTTAAATGAAGGGCTGTATCTTATTTTTATGTAGACCCATGTAGACCCAGAGTAACTCCACTGTCAACTGAGACCACAGACGCATTTTGGCAGCATCTGATCTCTGCTGCTGTTGAAGGCAAAAGAAGTACAAATTAATTCCCGAATCTGCGTAACCTGCTGGGAGTCTGGCTTTATACATCTGTGAATCAGTCCTAGTTTGGTGACTACCTCTGGCAATGTTCCCTAGCATTAGGTTAATCCTCAGTGATATTGTAAATGACAAAATGGAATTGAACTGGGAAGTAAAATATAAAAAAAATCCACAGGAAAAACTGTAACAGGAAAAAAATTACCAGGATGACATTTGTCATCTGTTGTCTCAGTGTTTATTAACTATAAATTACAGATGGCACTTGGAACGTTTGGCATGCTGAAGAAGAATAGTTACCTTTGGCAAACAGAGTTACACAGTAATAATAAAGTAAATTAGTTAGCAACATTCATTAATGAAGTTAAAAACTGACAGGCCAAAAATACTGTGCAAGGCTGAGCAGAATTATAGCACAGCGAGTGCCATTTGAAAAGCTGGCAATTCTGATTGCAATCAGATGTATGAAATGTTTATGTAAACAGACTTAGAACTGAGATACATATTGAATGCAGGAAGTAAAATTTGCTCCAAGAGTGTTTACAGAAAACCTTGGTAGACAAAAACTTGGAATTACAGTAGAAACAGAGGGCCCGATTCTTGTACATTAAAAATAGCTTAGTTGGACATAATGGAGTTGCAGTGATTTAAACAAGTGTTTGTGAAAGAAAACTATGGCCTATGATATTGACTGTTTATAGATACATAATGTTATATTTTCCAGAGAACAAGAATCTGACCCTGAATCAGTGAAAGCTTTCCTACTGTTAGAAGCTTTCTACAGCTTTCCTACTGTAAATACATAAGAAATACCAGGTCCATATTGTGCTGTTTGAGGGAAAGTGAATAGTAGAAACAAGACTCCAAGCCAGGCCCTTTTCCAAAAGTAGTAGATCGAATCAGAGCTGCACACAGACCCCATAGCCTCTAGTAAGTGAATGTAGCCTCCATATTTCCTAATACACAACTGATAACATAGATGTATAACCTACAGAGGTCCACTGAACATCCAAGTTCATTGTCCAACACAGTATCATAGGCTGTGGAACGCTTCCCAAGACCTGCCAAATACATAAGATGTTAAAAAGCTCAAAAGCCACAACTCCAGCAACTCCACAGGAAGGCAGGCAGTATCTCCAATGCCCTTACAACAGGGCATTAAATAATGTTAACGTTCCCAGATAGTCCTAATAAGCAGACTACACACCAGGTTCCAGGGTGGGAAAAAAGCTCCTGCAGATCCAAACTGGGAAGGAATTTATCTCTTAACCTCCATCTGGTGACTGTTTGAAGGATGGGAAGATGACAGTAGTAGTCATCTGTTCACTGAGATTCACTATATCAATGTGATGCTGCCAACAAAACAGAATGAAAACAAGTAAAAAAAAAAAAAAAAGGTTGGGAAAACAGGCTGAAGCTTGCAGGCTTACTGCTTACAGTCTGGGTTAACAGTGGCTACAGGATAACCCTCAGGGTTCACTCACCTGTATATCATTAGGGTTTCTAAAGGTCTCACAGGTGTTAGTTGAAGCTTAAGCCTAAGTGACTGCAAGGCTGGCTTTCTCGTTGGTGTGACAATAATTACAATTTCAGTGTTTATTATACAATAATAATATATCTATCATAAATAAATGTTGTAAGGCAAAGGAAATGTTTTATTACTCTGGGTCTACTTGGTGGTTTCCATGCTATCCATGCTTGCCAGTGTGTGTATTCACTGAAATAGTTTTTAGGACTTTATCAAGACCTTGTGAAAATAAAAAGCTCTTCAAGTTGTTAAATTCTTTTTCACTGTAAGCATGTCAAGTGAATGATTTTTAAAATACCTCGATTTATTTAGGCAGTTGCCCATCTGAGATAATTTTGCAGTTAACAAATTTTTGATATTTCATTTTAGGAGACAAATTTTATTTTCCTTCTAAAGAAATTAAGGGCACGATGAAATAAGATTTAAGCCCGCTGTACAATGCATTGCATTTAGTTCACTGGTAAAAACCTTCTCAGTATTTCAATTCTTTGTAACTTGTCACTTTAAAAAATGAAACATTTTACATTTCTCCATTTAGTTAGCATTGACTAAGATTCACAGATTTGTTATCCATGTACTTACCATATATATCTATGAAAACTATATAAGTAGTTTTGATAAATTGGAGCCAAAGCCCTGTTAGCTGCCATTAAACTAGCTTATAAATTTTTTACTTTTCTGCATATATGGCTGAAGAGGAAAGAATTAGCCTGGAAAAATGAGA
The DNA here is from genome assembly GCF_000700745.2 of Antrostomus carolinensis. Lineage (NCBI taxonomy): Eukaryota > Metazoa > Chordata > Aves > Caprimulgiformes > Caprimulgidae > Antrostomus > Antrostomus carolinensis. The sequence goes on along the minus strand of NW_010304329.1, from coordinate 124,169 downwards.
CTTTAATACGGGAATAGGACTTGCACATGTCACTGGAAATCTGCTAATTAAAATGTTCATTGCAACATTCCACTCATACTTAAAACTGAAACCACAGCTTTTACACTCAGAGAAAAGAGAAATGAGCATTTCCAATAGAGCAAGACTCTTTGTGCTTGACCTAGAGGATGGTGAATCCATCAGCTCTCTCAGAGGTGAAAATACTCTACACTTTGCAGAATTGAATCTTAGGAGCCCCAGTTCCTAAGCACTTTAAGCACAAACTTTTTTCTGAAAAGCCCTTAGGTATCTGCTTTACTTCACTGACTTTAAACAAGAAATAATACGAAAACCTTCTTAAATTGGCCAGTCAGCTAGGATACATGCATCTTGTACGCAGTGTCCTGAAAACTCTCTTAGTCCAACAAGAGTATTATTTATTTAAAACAAATTACCTAATATGTAGCAAACCAGGGTTTGATCCTATAGTCACCTCACATGGCACAATCCTCCTGGTAGCCCAAGAGAATTCTGCTTGGATTGAGGTGGGGAAGTCAACAAATGCATCACTTTTTTTTTTTTTTTTTTTTAAGATTTGTTAAATGAAAGGTTTTAAAATTTTATCTCTGCAGAGTCTGGGCAATTTTGAAGTGCACGGTTGTTTTACTAAGACATTCTAAGCATGTAATTTGAAAATTAATTTAAAATTTACTTTTTTTTGACTCTTGGTTTATTAACTTTCTTGTCTTACGTAGCTACAGCTGCTGTCTTAGTGTTTCAGAGTACATGGGAAGAGAATTTACTGAATGAGCTGATAAAAAATCCCAGAGTAATTTAGTGTCACATTCATTAGGCCTATTTAGGCAGCTGAAATTATACAGCCCTGATGTCATACTGATGATGACTGTCATCTACATCAAAGAAAGATGAGGAACAGTGGTTTTGTTTCTAAGAACATTTGATTGGGTTAATCTCCTCAGCACAGTCATATAAAATCATGACTTGACTACTAAAGTTCTTATTAGCTCAGATTAATTAATGTCAAAGGAGATCATGCATTTTCTGAAAGTGTTGCCAAGCAAAGTTAAAAGGACATGTGAAATGCAGTGCATGGATGGATCTGGGTGTTTATCATGAAATAAAATGTAAATCTGTCAAGCTGCAGATTGAAACAAATAATAGCAACCTAAAGAGTTTCTGGCTTGAATCTCAGCAATGGATTATAAAGAATATTAAAAAACAATTTATACTCTGATGGTCTATTTTGGTATGAAAAAAACCCTTTTAACTACTCTTTATTTTTGCTTCTTGGAAAACAGAAAGAAAAAAAATCACAATGAAAATCCAGAACAGGTTCTAACAATGTCTATAATAAATTATCCACTTCTGTTTCTTATTAGAACAGTGCCTTTTGTGGCTACCTGTTAACTACTGGCCATTGTATGAGGCTTCCTTTATTGACTACGTTCAATCTTTACCTAAAGTGTCCTAACTTTTGCTATATACTTTCTGTGGTGACAAGAACAATGCATATTATTCTAGCGTGATAAAGATCTTACTTTTTTTTTTTCATAATAAGATTTTTAAATTATGTTCTGACATTTTCTTTAATTCTGCACTTTGGCTATTTATAGCAGATGCTACATCTAAAGCACTGTTTCCCCCTAAGAATCCCTTTTCTAAATTGACATAACGCCAAACTGATTTGACAAATTCTGCTCCTAACCACACGGGCATAATTTCGGTTTCTCCTCTTGAGAGGGGAGGTAACACTGCATTTACAGCCCCATGCTTCGGGAGCAGAATTAGCAGCAACATGTTTTTAAGAAATTTAAGGGAATAAAAGGGGTTAATAAACACCACCCCCCATGTCCTATTGATGCAGCTAGCAACTTTTGTAGGTCTCCAGGCAAGTATTAAAGAGTCTGTACTAATAATTCCAAAAGTTAGACTGGTAACAGGTATTTATGACTCAACCCTTCAGTTTTCACATGCGCAACTCCAGCGTGGCTCCCTGCTGCAGAAGGACAGCACAATCAGTTTCTCAGGGGCTTCCTGGAAAAGTCTTTGCAGGACCCTTAGCCAGGGAAGTTCATTGTCATTTACAGATTCCAAATACCTCCTTGGGGCTACAGGGGCAAGGGCAATGAAGCAAAAAGTCTACACAGATGTTCTTATCCATTGAAAAAGCTCATTCTGGCTCAACTGACAAGTAAGCAGCAGTGGTCCCTAGCAGCTGCCAGTAGCTGAAAAGGCACAGAAGAAAAGCCGCAGTTATCCCGGGACTGACCTATGCACACATTTTCATCGTCCAGCTCTGCAGAAGCATTTCTGAAGAAGCCCAGCCTGCATAACTCACAGTGCTGACCTCTAGTGTTGTGCTTACAGCTCACGCAAATGACCGTATTGAGCAGCTCGATGTAACTGCACCGGTTGGAGTGCCCGAAGCATTCACAGTCTTTCAAGGAAGAACAGAAATGTATACAAAATGTATACAGCAGCAGAGTAATAGCACATTACATGCTTAGTAAAAATGAACCATGAAGAGAAGTATGAATGAATGGCACATACATGTTAATCAATGTAAAATGGACAACAGCAGATGTTTATCTGCAATGAAAGTGAAGTTTGTTTCAGGCAGGTTAGCATGACCCAACAACCATGGCATGAAGTCGAAGGCTGGCTGTTTTTGGCAGACCTGATGGAACTGAAGCATTTGCAGTTGTAAACCTTTCAAGGGTACTGGAGGCTCAGTTTCCGCTGATAGAAATGCACATCTTTTTGCATATTTGAGATGAGTATAAATCAAGACATGGGAAAAACTTCCTCATATTAAAAATATTAAATATAGGGGACAAAATTGTCAAACTTCATCATGCTTAAATCCACAATTGTAAGTAAAATTAAAACTTTGTTATTACATAAATCATGAGTATTCAGAAATACTACTAAACTTGGGGTACTGTAACTGATAGGCACCTTGGGAACCAGACTGTTTTATTTCAAGACCAAATGAATCTCTAGTTTGACAATTTTGGCCAGCACCTCCTAAAACGATCAACAGAGAAGAAAAGGAAAGAAGAGGGGTGTTATTGAAGAGCTACTTCTACTGTACTTCTGAGGTAAGCATTAACCCATTTTTATATTCTGAGGTGAAAAACAATTGGTCCAGAAAAGATCTTGAAAATTCTGAAATGCGTACTGAATAGAAAGCACGCTTACTGCAGCCATCTGAAATGCAGCTGGCATGACAGCTGCTTTCTAAAACCCCCTTCATTAAACAGAGAATGCTAGTGCCTTTTAGTCTTTAATCACAAGCAATGCTTGGTTTTACACAGAAAGAAGAAGAAATTAGAAATGTATCAATATCATTATAGAAGGCACAGCTATGCTTTGCGTAGAAAGCTTGTGTAAGTCTGATCACTCATCTCTGAGTTTATGAGTCCAGAATGAATGCAGGAAAGGTTATTAGGATGATCAGAGAAGTAGAGAGCCTATTCAGTAAGTGAAGACTAAGATAATTTGGCTTGTTCAGTCTAGGAAACTGAAGAAAGGGGATGTCACTGGGCTATAAATACATCAAGGAGATGGCCTTCTGCTATCCTAAGTGAATATCTGCACTAATGGACAACACTGGCACAAGAACAAATGTGTGTTAACTGGCCATTGAGAAATTTCAACTGGAAATTAGGAGATGGTATCTAGCCATTAGGGCACTGAGGTTCTTGAACACTCTTCCACTTCATAGCAAAAACACTGATGCTTTAGAGATGTAGTTTATTAACTGGTGAAAGAGATTACGGTATGCAATTCCTGCAGTAATGGAGTACTAGGTGCAGTGACTTGGAAGGGTTTAGAGATCTTGAAGTTAACTTAGCCTGTAATTAGATAAAGCTGTAGCAGAGGGTGTAAAATGTTTCAATACACGACAGGGGCCAAGTGCCCTGTGCTGCCTTTGCTATGGTATGCTGCTGATTATGCTGGGGCACCCAAGGAGCCCACTGGTTGTTGGCATAAGGCATCAGACAATATTTCTGCCTGTCTGTATTTTTATAAAGAAATAGCAATACCGGTACATGTTCATGAGTGTGTTATGCACAAGTATTACATATATATTTCTCTGGCTGTTGTCTGATGTCATGGACTGTAAATAGATAGCATCTTACACTGTACAAAACTTAGCACAGGAAATATTAATTCAATTTACTTATACACGTATTTAGTTAACATATATGCATTCTTGTTCTCTTTGATGTTATACTGGTAAACCAATGTTTTGTGGGTCACAAAACACAGCCTATAACTGCTGGAGTACAGTAAAACATTTGGTGTATTGGTCTCAGAATGTAACCATTTGACATAATTGAGGGGGGAGGAAAAAAGTGTTAATGTTTGTTGTCTTTTGCTGCTGGTCAGTATGATTCACCATCTCGGCCAGCAGCATTTCTCCCCTATTATATCCATCTTGCTCAAGTAAAAACTGCCTGTGTGGGGTAGAGGCAACATACCTAAAAGTGGAACCTAGCAAACAGAAGTCACAGGGAAAATAGTTAAACTTTAAGGTTTTGTGTTTGGTTTTTAAAATAAGAAAGACTGGTTAGTGATAAGCAAGCTGATCCTTCTGAATATCAGACTCAGAAGCAATGCTGTCTTAGTCTCTGTCTGATAAAAGGACCTGTCTTCTGCTACCATTAGACAATTTGTTTTGGTGAGATGATACCGTACCGGTATGTTCATCAGACTTGTTGCTAAAAATAATCATACTGTGGGTGAATTTAGAGGAAATAATTTACCTTGTTTTTTGAATCAGTAACAGGCAGCTGAGTAGTACATTTTTATGTTTCAAAAATATGCAGACTATAAAGAAGTATCAGTAAATCAGACTATGATACATCATCTTTTGTGTTTAAAGTAGCAGAAAGAAATTGAGAATATTCTGTGAGTGACTGCACTACTTCCACTCTGAAATTGTTATATGACCTTCAATAATATTCCTACTACACATAATTAGCCATTACAAAGATGCAGAGAAAATAATTCACTCTGTAACAAAGCTTGCTCCAAGTTACAATTTGGACTGAAGAAACATCTAATGATTATGAAGGACTTAGGTATACACACATGCTCCTAAACATAAGCAGAAGGACTACCCAAGTTCAGATGTGGCTCATCAACATTAAAAGTAAACGATGAGACCAA